>NC_138061.1:2157500-2175000 GCF_964194185.1 Rhinolophus hipposideros
AAATCTACAAGCAGTGACTTGTACCATCATGTAAGTGTAATGATTATCAAACTGGAATCAGGGCTCAGAGTATCAGCTTAACACAGAGAAAATTTGCTTGATGTGAGAGTATTAAAGCCATGCTATAATATATCCATACACTGTGACTAAATTTTATAGTTCATGAAGCATATTAGTATTACACTATATCCTGGTACATTCAAAAGGTGATTTCCATTTAGATGCTCATTTCTCATGAAGATAAATATGACATGAATCATAATTTCCCTGAAGTAAATATTACAAATAATAAAATACTCAGGCAAGCAAGTTGAGGAATGACAGTAATGTTTTCCATTTGTATGGTAAGTGGCGGACCTTGTGGCCTATCAAGTAACAAATTGAATGTTTAATCTTCCTCCATGCAGATTGAGGATGGAGTAGTGGCAGCGGACTCACGACAAATTGAGAGTTCTCTGGTGGCTCGTGGAGTGTCAGCTCTCTTGCCTTCGGAGGCCAATAGAGGGTGTCAGCAGAGCTTTGTCAAAATATATCACGAGCATGAAGTTGTAAAATTGCAATTTACAACAAAAAGACTTTGGGATAACGGGCAAATCTTAGGCATGCTAAATACATAGCAAATATTTAGAGAGGCTTTGTAAGCAATTTAAATATTGTTAGGGGGAGTTGCTTAGCATCTGGGGCGCATCCCAGAGGTAAAGAAAGAAATGTATCCTATCAAACGGTAAATAGTCTATTCCAAATGATAGAAACGTTCTCTGGCTACCCGTGGATAGAGTTAAACTAATTGGTGGAAGGCAGTTTAAAGCTGCGCCACAGGTTGGGCTGGCGGCTGCCCGCACCCGTCACGCCTCTCGGCATCACGGCACTGTCCGCGGGACGTCATCTTTGTGGATCTGTCCTCAGCCTTTGGATGCCCTGCAGGCCTCAGGAACGCTGGGGCAGTGGCAGCGGCTTCTGTGGGTCTCTGTGCGGTTGGAACACGGTGGGGTCGGTGCACACACAGCCCGTGTCGAGACCCCGCGGGCCACGGTGCAGGAGCGCTTGTACTGCACAGCCGGGGGACGCTCTTTTCGTTAAAGGTTCTGTTGTATATTAATTTTAAGTTGCAGCGTCTGTAGTACAAGATGATGCCACCAGCATTTTGATTAAGGGTTTTGTACATGGAAACATTTTCATTATGTGAGTTCCCAGAGACCTCCGATTGCTTGGCTGCCTGACCCGCAGCTGTGTGTGCACACATGTGAGGTGGGCTCGGGCAGGAAGGTGTGTGCCCTGTGCCGTGGTTTCTGGTACAGGAGCAGTTAATGAGGCTTTTGACTCTCGGGGAAGTCAAGACTTCGTAACCAAAAAGAGAAAAAGCACTTCACATGGATTTTCCTCATTTTGTCTTTGATTTCAGCAGTGTGGCAAGAGCACGTGGAGTCACTGAGTGACGGCAGAGTAAACCAGAGTGGCAGGGGCTGGCCTCTGCTCTCACTGAGTCGCTACAGTTGGCATTTTTCACACATGTGACGTAACCATGGGAAAAGAAGTTAAGAAATATGGCCTACTTTTATTATAATTATTTTTTAAGAAACAGGATATTCTGCAGTTAATTCATCCTGGTTGCTTTCCTTAATTCTTTTAACATCTGCCCAGGGTGAGGATGTGTGGTCATTAGAAAGTGAATGAAAGACGCGCCCAAAGTCTTCTGTTATTATATGAGTAAAGGAAAATGTTTGTAAAACCCACTGGGATGTGTTGCCGGCCATTTGGCTGCCAGGGGCCTGCAGAGGTCATGGGTGGTGGCTGGGAGTGTGTGGACAGAGCCCCTGGCTAGGAGGTCTGCTGGCAGAGAAGCCAGAGAGTAAGGTGGGATGACCCAGCTCAGAGGAAGGGTCTGTCCCAAGTTTGTTTGCAGGCGGGAGCTGAGCCCTGAAGGCCTGAGGGCATCTGCAGGCTCCCCATTGAAGCCCCGTGACAAGCCCTCTAGTGGAGACTCGTGGCACTGCGCTCCTCTCTGCCACCCGCACCAGTCCTGTCCCTTTAGGTCCCAGGGCGCAGGGCGGGTCCTGCCCATCAGGAGGGCAGAGAAGTGGCGGGGAGCAGGGGAGCAGGCGGCGTTCGAGGGCTTCCTCGTGGGCCCCAAGCATGGTGGTGGGAACACGCCGCGCTGCCCAGGGCCCAGGACTTGGCGAGAAGCAGAGGTGGCGCGCCTTGCCCTGTGCAGAGAGCAGAGAGGGGCTTTCTGACGAGTCTAAGCCGCCTTGTGAGGATGGGCGCTGGGTCTGTCAGATTATCCTCTTGGAAAGTTTCAGTTGAGCAGAGCGCGTGGAGGGGCGCTGTCTGCAGGGGACGTGGGGCACGTCCACCCACTTTCTCTGCTGTCACTGCCCTGCCCACCCTGTGCCATCTGTAGAGCCCTGAGAACTCTTTGCTTGCACTGGGGTTTTGATAGTTCTCTACCTTTCTTTTTTTTTTATTATTGCAGAATCATAAAATATTTTAATTTCAAGGTTAGCAATTTTCTCTTGCATACTTAATTTATAATTAGCTGGTTTATAAACCTGTTCTGCGAATATAATTTTGCTGTTGCCAAATGTTCTTCATGAATAATTAAGGGCAAATCCCTATTTATCAAATTATTAATATCCCTAATAGCCTTGTTTTCATAAACAACACACTGGAGTTGGCTTTAAGGAGCACGTCTCCAAGGGATCGGGTGCAGGTTCCCACCGCGGCCAGGGCCCACTCTGGGTGTCTGCACAGAGGGACGCTTGTGCTGTGTTGATGTCACGGCCCCCGGCCTTCTTTCCTCCACAAAAGCCCAGGTATCAGTAGCTGGACAAACACAATGGCCATTCACCAATGGGCCTGGCCTCCTCGGCCTTGCGAACAATGTTGTTATTTGTTCTAGCAATTCACCGGGAGCATTTTTGGAGGAAATGTAACCGATGAAACCATCCTTTCAGCCTTTAAAGATCTCTTTGGCATAATCCTACCCCCATTAGCAGTGTCCCCTGTTCGAAGTGAGGAAAGCAACTCTTTCGTGGGAGTTTGGCCAGACGGACCTAAGAAGCCACGGTCCCGGCCCTCAGGTCAGTGGACCCACCCGGGCCATGCAAGTAAGATTTGGGTCCAGAGATGGAGGAAGAGCTTCTATTCAGAAGGAGAGTGAAAAAACTCACGCTGGTCCCGCAGCCCCTCCTTGCTTCAGCTCCCCCAAATTTCCCGGAGGACAACAGAATTGGTTGGTCTTTGTGCTGGCCCCAGAATTCGGATCATCTCACCCACAGCAGGGGGGCAGCTCACACCTATCAGTAGTTGGGACGATGGAAACAGGCAGCAGAGCCACGGTGCTGATTCCCCGACTCATCTCACAGCAAACTTGTGGGGTGCATCGGCCAAGAGTGTCTGAGGGAGAGGTCCCCGTGCTTGCTGCCGGGCGCTTGAGGGACTGAGCGTCTTCCCGGGAGCGTGGGGGTGGCAGCCCCGGCCGGCCAGGTGAACCCATTTGTGTGTGCTTGTTACCAGTTGCTGGGCTTGCAGTCGTCACCCTGCAAGGAGACAAGGGCCGCGCGTCTCTCTCCTTGGGGCTGGCATGTGCGAGCCCACTCACCATGTGTGTGCGACTCCATGTGTGTGATTCATTCCAGAGCAGTTTTAGTCCTCATAAAATATTCATTTTGGTTGTGCAGGGCCCTGTAATTGCCATCTCTCACCCTGAATTATTTATACCTTGCGCAGACTGACAAAGCTTTGCCATGCGGCCCTAGATGAATCAGAAACACGGATCTTTGCTGCCAACAGCATTATAGTTTCACAAAATATGGCACCAGCGTCATTCTGGGCTGCCTCATCTCTAAATCCAGCTTTTCTTGATTTGACATTTTCTTTACTTTTCCATTGTCTTAGCCAGGCAGAAAGCTTGCCTCTTAACTCTGAGCACCAACCTTTCTTGCTTGTGTAGCCGCTGTGCTTCACAGGACTAATGTATCTTTATTGCCCTCACTTTTTTATGCTCAGTAACAAGACAGTGCTTGGGCTCACTTTAGAGCCATATATTATACATTAGCGATAAAATGATGCAAATAGTCCTGAATACTCTTCAAACAGATAGAGGGGATCAGCCTGGATCTAGCTGCTTGTCACAAAAACAGAAAATAAAAGGTGACGTGGGAAGTTGGGCTGAGACGCCCGCCCCCCCCCCCAGGTGTGGGCTGTGTGCAGGTCTGGGGCGGAGGTCCCAAGTGGGGCTGGACTTGTCTGGGCTTCTCCGTGGGCGGAGGAAGCTCTCAGGGCCCCCAGTCTCTGCATCCTAAAGGCACCCATTCACCATGCAGCCTCTCCCGGCCTGGGCTTCCCCGGACGTCTCTGCAGCCAGGTGCCGGCTGCCATTTCCCTGGGTTTCTGCACATGTGTGTGCTCTGTGTCTCATGCTGTCCACGCTGCGGGAGGTGGGCACTGAGAGTGAAGGACACGGGAGGTGTGGCCGAATATTTAGGAAAACCGCGCTCATGTGAATCAGGCACTGGGAGGAACAAGCCCAGCTCCTCTGCAGACCTTTCAAAACGATAGCAGGAAAGAAGCCCGAGTGGCTCTGAAGGTTGGGAGCATGCATTTCTGAGCGGAGACAATGACAACCTGCAACAATTCCAGGGAGAAAATTCCCTTGTGCCAGGGCTCTAGAAAAGCGACTCTGAGGAGTGTTCACGTGTGGAACTGCATGGTGCGGGGAGCCCAGCCAGGTTTGCCGGATTTGAACACCTTGGTCCTTTCCTGAGCCTCAGAAAGGGATTAATTTATGGCCCTTGGCTCATCAACAAAGGGAGGCGAAGAGAGCAGGCTTGGTGCTGTTTCACGTAATGGATGACCTGGACACACATTTCTCTTGTATTTGTTGACACGCAGGAGTAATGAAGTTAAAGCTTTGCACACATGTGCCCCCTCATTAAGCTGCATTACCTGCATTAAAACTAATAATTGCCACTCAGAGCTGTGCTCCCATTAATCATTTATAATGTTTTAATAAGTTTTTAATCAGGACCTAAAAGGGTAGCGAGGCTGGCACCGGCAGGACCGACACTGGAGTCCTGTGTGCGAGCTCTGGCTTGGTTTAAAATGGGATTTTTTTTATTTTATTAATAATTCAACCCACAAAGAAGATAGTTCTTAATTAAGCAGGCTGGTGTGGATGGGGAGGCGCAGAGCATCTGAGCCGGGAAAGATGAGCAATGTCTTTCCCACTTGGACGTGGGGCGGGGAAAGAAAAACCAAACCACAAAAAACGAATGTCCCGCTTGTTTTGAGAACGATCCCCGTAGCCAGCAGGAATCCCAGTGGCCAGGAGAGCGGCCCCGTTATCTTTAGGTCCCTGGAACCGCGCACACGTGTGGTGGGAGAGGCTGGAAACCTGCCGCCGGGAGGAGCACAGGCGCCGGCTTAATCGCCGCGCTGCGAGCCCCTGTGAGCGGCTCCCTCGGAGCTGGCAACAAGTCACGGGTGCATCTGATGGGAGCCAAGTGATGCTGGCATTTTTCTTAAGTAAGGAGCTTCGTGATCAGAGCTGGCAAATAGAGCAGTGTCCAGAGGGAGTGAGGAGGCTGTTTTAATGAGCCCGCAGCGAAAGACAAAATACAGACTGATTGACAGCGCGAATGATCTGCTGGGGAAATAATGTCAGGGCTGCATCGCCCATTAGAAATAGAGAAATAGGTAAAAGGGGGAGAAGGAAGATAGGCACTTGAAACAGGAGCCCTGGTGTAAATATAGTGCACTTCACATTTCTTTTGTGTTGTGCAGTTGACTTCTTTTAAACAGATAACCTTATCAAAACTATCACGGAGTATCAGGAGCAGTTACAGAAAATACTAACTAGAATCCTGACAGTGAACGGGCAGGGGAGCTGACAGAGTGTGGAGCTCTGGGATGCGTGTGCTTTTCCAGTGTCTACCTGGGTTTTACTTATCTGAGCGCATTAAAACCACCCGGAAAAGTTTAATGCAAGTCATACAAATTTCTCCAGAAGGAGGGCTCCGCAGGACCTGTTCTGGAAGTGGATGTGCAGGCGGCCCGCAAAGCTATTAAACCCCATCAGATCTCTTTGGCATCATTTTAATGAGAATCATTGCAAAAGTACAAGATCATGGTATCTATACGTGCCTCTTGACAGCCACTGCTGAAATTGTGATGAAAAGAAAAACCATTATAGCAGAAATTTAGCGATAAGGCTCTTTGGAGGGACGGTGGGGCCTAGTGTGGCTCCAGACTGTGAGGGGTTAATTTTCTAAACCTAATAATGTTCGATAGTGAGGTATTTGTCAGGAGATAAAGAAGTGATAGAATCTGGGAAGTGGGTCCCTGGGCGATTGTAGTACAAATATTGTTAATGCAGTGTGGTTACTCCAGCGAAGGGAAGTAAAATAGCTGTCGTCCACTGGAGACAGGCTGTGCTGCCGTGGTCCGCAACCCCCAGACAAAGGCCAGCAGGCGCTGAACTGCGAGTCAAGCCGCGGATATTTTCAAATCCTCATACATCTGCATTTCCATGCAGGGCGTCACGTGTGCCTGGCGACGGCGTCCACGGAGCATGGGGACCCACTGTGGGGAGCCAGGCAGCCCAGACCTCTCTGCCGGGGAGGAGGGCCCCTCACAAAGGACATGTGGGCACAGCTGTAAAATTCAATACTGTCACCCCCTGCCCCTTTCGTGATGACGTCATGCAGGCGCCACCACAAGTATATGAGACCCATAACTTGAAATGTACAAGAATTTAATAAGTCTGGTGTTAAAGCAATTTGTCATGGCATATTTGAAGAATAAATCAGACTAATGGACCAGATTTTTCCTCCCGTCTGGCATGAAAGAACGTGAGCCCCGTAATAGCTAATGGCAGGAGCGAGAGGGAAAGAGAGGCCTGACATTAAGACCCTCGCATTTTGGAAATCCGATACATATTGACCTGTGTACTATCTGGGTGCACAGATCTGATGTCAGCAGAATGTAGTCTTGTATGGGAACTGCTCATTACAGGTTTTGTGAAGGAAGCACATTGTGTGTGAGCGCCAGGACCCCATCGCCTAGCACTGCTCAGGAATCAATACCGCAGGACGGATGGCCGCACGAGCAGCACAGCTGCGGCCCCTGCTTTCAGGGACTTCCCAGTAATTAGCAGGGACTTCGAGAAAGCACTCCGCCGCTCACTTTCTTATCAGTCAGAGAAAAGTCTGTTAAAGGCTGTGTCTTTTAATTTGACTCTTTAACTATTTGCTTCCAAGAGTGCAGTCACCCAGTCAGGGCTGCAGCCACCGACACCCCAGAGGGCCGGCCCTTCCTGGGGTGCCTCCCTGCCCCCTCCGCACCCTGGTCTCCTTGGGGGTGGGGACTTTTGTGTTGTGATGGAATTACAATGAGATGCACACAACTCGAAATTAGCTATTTCAAAGGGAACATTCGGTGCCATGTAGTACATTTGTTTCCAAGGTTGTGCCGCTGCCACCACCATCTAGCTCCAAACGTCTTCGTCGCCCCCAAAGGAAGCCTGGAGCCCATGAGGCTGTCGCTCCCCACTCCCCCTGCCCCCAGCCTCTGCAGGCACCCACCGGTGGGCGGTCACTTTCACAACTGCGTTTTCTGGTTGGTTTTCTAGAAGTGCTCACTTTTTCTTGTCAAGGTTATTACCTATTAAAATAGTCTGCTTTGCTTTCTGGATTCAGTAGCTAAAAATGTGGGGGCTCGATCTGGAATGAGGTGTCTGCAGACCTCAGGGACCTGCAGAAGCTGTCAGCGCCATCGCATGCCAGTGCCTGGGGGCTTTGATTGACGACACTGAGGCTCATCCTTCACCACATTGGTTGCTGCTTATGAAGAGCCGTGCCTTAAAACGGACAAGGGCCTCCCCCTGCCATAAAAGATACCAACACTGTTCATTCTTGAGTCAGATTTCCCGTATTTCCCCTCACTGAGGGCAGAGGAGAAGGTCCTGTCTGCCAGGCCTGGCGGGCGGGGTCTGTGGGGAGCCTGGGCTGTTTCTCTGAGTGACACCTAACCTGTGCTGAGGTGGCCGAGGGATCCCGTTCGCGTCTTCCCCCGGCCATTCACGCTGTCACTCCCGTTTTCAAGCAGTGGCAAGACCAGGCAAGCCTGCAACAGTCTAAAAAGTTACAATTAAAGATCAAAAAACGATCCCCACATACAGGGCTCCAGAGAGGCTGAGGACACGTGCTTTCAGACACGTGCTAGCCACGTGCAAAAGGCAGGCCGCTAAAATGGCCCCAAAGTCCCCTCTTCTCCTCTGTCACCAGGGTGCCCACACCAAGCCCACCACATTTCTGAGGAGATAGTCCATTTCTCCTTTGACCAGAGGGAAAGAAATCATTAATACGTGGTGAGTGGCTTCAGCGAGGTGAAAAACAGCAGTGGCAGGGCGGGTGGGGGGGACGAGGAGCATTCACTTCTAACACTTGCCAGCAATGTCATGTGGGTAAGTTGCAGCTTTTGACAAAAGCAGGCAAGTTCTTTGCTGCTGCAGACAGGAGGGAGAGAGGAACGGTGTCAGAGGGAATGCGTCTTCTCAGCTTTTCTCTGACACACCAAATCCATTCCTTACGTAATTGATAACGGCCTTGGCCAATTATTTCACACATTACAATACACAGAGGCCCCCTTTCCGGGTTTTGCTGTAATTAGCTATGCTAATATCCCCTTCATTGGTCCTAATATTGCTCAACACCTTTTGCCATCCCGGAACCCACTGGAGCCCCGTGGCCTGTCAGGGCCGCTGATTATTGAGAAGGATCGTTCTAATCAGACATAATTGCAGCTAATTTTTCTCTCCTGCTCTGTGTTGCCAGCGCCTAATGCCACGGACTCCTTGATATTCCATTAAATTACAATTAAACAGCCTCCTTTGTTTCTGATTGTCCTGAACAACGCCACAAAGTTCTACAGCCGCTTACAGGAGAGCTGTTTGGTCCTAATTGCCTCCTCGCTCACAAAGGGCCAATTTACACAATACCCATGTAGAATTTAAACAGTTCATAACGTAATGGATATTACACAGGAGCCTAACACTACAATTAAAATGATTTTCATCAGATAGAGAAGCTCTGGTTAATCAGCTTCATAAAAGTAAATATAAATGAGCTAATTCATAGCTTAACCACACAGAAAGGGAGCCGACTTTGATATTGGTTGCTGAGGTGGGGGCACACCCAAGTGCGTGACACCGAGAGTGGGCGCCACGTAACACGGGCGAGCCTGTCATTTGTTTTGGGCCTTTTTTGGGCGTCGGGGTCTTCCGCTTATCCCGTCTGTTAGTGGGGAGTTGTTCCAGAGGATTCTGATGGAGGTGCCACCAGGACCACTCGTTTATGTTTGTGCAGTGGGTATAGCCCTGTTCGGAGCAGTGGAGTAACTGTTCCTGCGGAAAGGAGGGCGGGTCTGGAGATGTCTAGTGCAAACTCAAGGTATCAGTTGCTAGACCCGGCTGTCCAGTCCCTGCCCTCCCCAGTCAGGGGGTGGGGCAACCCTGCTGGAACCAGCTCTTCTCTCTGAACGCTCTGAAAGAGGAAACCTGACCTGAAACGTAGTGCGATCACACCTTTCCCCCTTGTAAGCACCAGCCAGGATCGCCCAGGATTCTGCACGTCCTTTCTGAGCAGAACATTACGGGGAGTTTGGACTGGAGTGCAGTGTGCCCTGAGCGACTGCCTGCCCCTCCTGCCTGGGAGAAACAAGTAAATAAAGGCCATATTTCAAGCTTGATTTACTCCGGTACCTACTGTGAAAGATGACGACTCTTTAGGGAAATAAAGATAGGGTCAGGGAATCAGTGTACATAATGGTCATTTTGATGATGGGCCAGCAGCCGCAACGGGAAACGCACTGTACACAATTAAGCATAATGTACTAATGACAGGTTGGGATTTTTATCGCCTCTGTGCATCGAGCAGCAAATCCATGTGCAGCGGTAATAACGAGTTTATTGGTGTTAAAGCAAAGATTTTCTGACAGAGGAAAGATTTTTGCTTTCATAACAAGAGTATTAAATCCTTTGTGTACCAGCCTCTGGAAGTGAGATATGTAAAGTGGTTGTCAGATAGTTCTTAGGAAAAAGCCAATTAAAGGGTAATTGAGTAAAGGATGAGAATTACCATTTGACTGCACATGTCCGGCCTTCCATCTCCTCACCGTCCCCCAACATCGTCACAGTGCAGGTCACCGAGCACTTGCTGGTTGGAAGCACACACGTGCTCCACACATGACCGCGTGCGGCGTCCACAGTCACTCATTGGCCAGACAGCGCCGGTCACCCTATCAGGGCTTCCTTGAATCCTTGAGTGAAATGTAACCAAAACGAGGGTAAACAGTAAGTGCAAGCCTCCTGCTTCTCCAGCGGAAGCTTCCTCTGTCTTCCCTGCAAATTTGCCTCACTTGGTTTGTGTGCTTGGGACCTGAGTGCTTCAGAGGGGTCTTGCCCTCCAGGGCCACACACTACACACCTTTCCCAAGTCCTTCTAGTGCTTGTGAGACACTGGGGAAGGAGCACATCCAAAATTAGTGTGTGTGTGTGCACATGTGTGCGTGCATGTGTGTGTATATGTGCATGTGTGTGGTGTGCACATGTGCAAATGTGTGCATGTATGCACACGTGCATGTGTGTGTGTACGTGGGTGCGTTTGCGTGCGAGTGTATACACGTGCACATGCACATGTGCATATGTGCACATAGAGATACGTGTGCACCTGTGCATGTACATGTTGCATGCGTGTGCATGTGTGTGCACACACGTGAGTGTGCATGCATGTGTGTGTGCATGTGTGTGCATGGACCTGCCCCAGAGCCGCCCCCTGAAAACACAAGGGTGTTTACAGGCCCCGTACCTAACTGGCACCCGATGATGGGTGAGACCCCGCTCGCTCTCCTGGAGACACGCATGGCAGTAGCCGGTTAGACTGCCCCCAGACCTGCCCTGCTCTCTCGGAGGTGGAAGGGGGACTGGCTCCCAAGAACTGGAGGAATTAGAGAGACCCCTCTGGAGGGGGAGATCTTTCCTGTCATGAAAGGAGCACTCAGGGACAGCCCCATGCAGACGAGCAGCTTCTCGGGCGGCGCCTGCTCAGATTAGCCGGGTGGTAATGTGTGGCATAATTGCACCGTGTGGCTGTCCCTGAAGTGAAAACCTAATTGCCTGACAGGACGATAACTTTGTGCGCCCTCACCTTGTTAGGCCCTTTCGGATGCAGCTCAGGGCAGAGTGGCCGCAGGTGCACCTCATTTACCTCTCCGCAGAGCACGCGGGTTTAATTGCACAGCGGTTGTTAGGAAAAATTGGTGGGTGGAATATCAAGTGACTTACTGTATGCTGATGGCAGATGGCGTTAAGAGGCACTGTGAGCTAAGTGTCTAGGTGAGGTGAGGTAACACGAGATGTAAATTCCGGCCTAAAACAGTGCGGCCGTGCCGTCTGTGGGAACGTTGAACGCAGTGGCCCATTCTCTTTGCGGTCCATCAGAGCTTCTTCGGCCCTGGCAATGCCGTCCAGGATGTGCTGGGTTGAGGCTTTTTAGTTTTGGGTGTGATTGTTGTCAACAAGGAAACTTGAACGTGAGGGTGAGTTCAAGGCAATCGTGTGGAACTTTCTAAAAAGTTAACGATCATCAAGTAGGACAGATGCTATTTGGAAAGGAAATAAAGAAGACCTTTGGGTGCAGCCTTGCTGGACGGGGTGCTCAGATGCCTGCAGGGAGCACATGTGTTGGCATAAGAGAAGCCACCATCCTCTGCCCATGGTGGGTGAGGCGGAGGGGTGCAAGGACAGAAGCCTTGCACCTAACATCCACAGTTGGTGTTACAGCCAGGCTCCCAGTGTCCGTATTCTAAACCAGAGTGTCCACACTTGTCACTGAGCGTGCAGCAATGGGGAGAATAACACGATGATGTTTTTGTCACAGCATCTCCACACTCTGTGAGGACCCCCGAATGTCCATGCCTCAAAATGCAAGGGCAAGGCTTGGCGGGAAATGATCACGCTCGTGCCTGGCCAGGATAGGCCTGCTTCTCTCCTGTCTGGCCGAGCAACGGTTGCATTGCCATGTCAAGGATCGTTGATTCTCTCCTGAAAAACACATGTAGCCCTTTCACAGAAGTCACTGTGGCCCCTAAAACAACACCTCCAAGTCCTTTCTTAAGAGTTGTACCTTTCAAAATCCATCTTTAAAAGTGTGTTTAGGTAGCAACGTCCTCTGGGGTTAGAGCTGCCAGGTAGCGTATAGCAGGTTTGGGTAAACTTGAATTTCCGATAAACAGTGAATAATTTTTCAGCATAGGTGTGTCTCATAGCATAATTATCCTAAAAAATTGTTTATCCGAAATTCCAGTTTAACTAGGCATCCTGTGTTTTCATTTGCTACAGCTGGCACACCCCACTGTGGGGCGGATGTTCCCTCAATGATTAATGGTCAGTCGTGCAAAGGTCTAGGCAAGAAATGGCCACTCCATGTCACAGTTCTTATTATAAAACTTGGACACCCATGATGTCCAGACAAACGTAAGTGGTTCTCTTCACACAGGGAGGTGTTCTGCACTGGCCGTTAGAACCAGGCTGCCAGCTCCCTGCATTTCCCGCCGTATTGCCCCCTACAGGGCAGCGAGCAGGCAGTCTCCACCACTCCCCATGCAAACGCGTCTTTCAAGTGTCTGTTGTCTGACAACCCTAACAAATATCCATTTCTTGTATTTTTGTAGATTCTTTCTAAAGTTTTTCCTCAAGTGCAATCAGAACTGTTTGAAGAATGCAGGCAACCCTCGAGATATGCGGAGATTCCAGGTACACGCTTCTCAAAGATGCAGGGACCGGGGTCTTGGCTTCTCAGATGAAATTTGCGTTTTCTGATGTTGCAGGATGTTCAGAAAACGATCTTTAGTTCTCAAGGGCTTGGGAGTAAACTGGAATTAGTTCGCTGGAGAACATCCTTAAATCAAATGCTTTAAAAATGAGCTGGCTTCCTTCATACCTCAGGTGCAGTGAGTCTAGCCATGCCCAGGAGGAAGCGATTTCACGGCCCTGGAAACACGGCCTGAGTGTTTGCCCCGACCACAAGGGGTGCTCTCACGGTGGGCTCCCTGGATATTTGGCACTCAGAGTACTCAGAGCTGTAGGTGTAGTAGGGTGCCTTCAGTCGCCATGATCAGTCTCACGGGGTGTTTCAAATGACTGTTTGAGAGTTTTCTCTGATAGCGTCCTCTGAACATTCGTCTCTAATTCAGCCTGTTTCCTCTGTGACACGTGGCTGACCATGCATGGCTGACTGGGGTTTGGAGCCCGTGCTGGAGACCTTTTTTTATGGATCAGTTGGTCGATTAATTTTTCCTGGGGGAGAGCCATAATGTAACCTGTGGGGTACAGTCAAGACCCCTTTGGAGGGACCTGCACCTGTTGGATGCAGGCAGGCCCTGCAAGAGCCAGGGCGTTTTCCAGCTCAGCTCCCCTGCCCTGGGCTGTCACGTGTTCTTACCCTTAATTCCATACCCCATTCCCAGACTGTTCCTGGACCTGAGTGGACTCGTTCGCCTCAGAGGATTTCGTCTCGAGGAAAGAGGTGGAGAGCTGCTTGGGTCCTGGATAAATTATGAGCGAGTTCATATTTTCCTTGCCTTTGTGAATGATTAGGAGGTTACTTCAGGGTGAAGGGTACTCTGCACACATGATGGATTGATTATTTTACTGGTTTTACTTGTAAAAATTTTCCGGGCTAGGTCACAAATCTGCTGCCGGTCCCTACCACGCAGAGAAGAACCGGGCAGCTAATGGGAATGATTGCTGGATTGGATGAGCTGGCCATCCAATTACTCAAGGTGTTTTTAGAAATTTAATGTATGTTTCAGTCTTTTAGTGAAACACATGACATTTGCCTGTACAGCCACCCAGCCAATCAGAGAAGGGTCTTTGGGCTTGCCTGAGTGCGGGCTGTAGCCGAAGACGGCGTCCCTCGCAGACAGTGGGGCCTGCTTCGTGCTGTCCTAAAGCATGAGACTTCCCAGGTGCTTGTGCACCCTTCTAAGCAGAGTGAAGGTCACACCATCCTCACCTATGGCCCAATGCAGCGCCAGTCACAAGTGGAGCCTGCAGCTCCTAGAAAGACTTCCTCTAGTCAGTCTCTTTAGCTGATCTCCCCACCTCTCAGAAGGTTTAACTGGACTTAACAGGAGGTCAGGGCTTACACAATATTTCCAACCGCTTTGACAATCTCAGCACCTTTCCGTAGGTGCACTGCAGGCTGGCCCAGGCCGAGAGACAAAACACAGCCTGTTTTCTCTTTGCTGAACTGCACTCTTTTCCCTTGGTGACTGACCTATATATAGACGACAGAGCAAAGACAGTGTCCTTTATTTTATTTTTACCTTTCTTGTTTCTTTAGCATACCCTGGTCTAGGGACTTGAAAAGGGTCAAGTCTGTGTCTCAGTGTTAGTTACGTGTCTTCGCATCACGCTCACGTGATAAGTTGGTGCAGTTCCTTCACCCCCCTGGGCCAGGACCAGGGTGCCCAGGTCAGCAGGGCCAAGGCTGCCAAGGCACTGGTGGCACCCAAGGGGTGTCAGAGCCGGTTCCCACCCAGGCACTGTAGATGGCCACCCAGTGGGCAGCAGTGAAGGACAGGGTGCTGCGATGTCTGAAGCTGGACCTGGGGACCTGATGGCACTGACGGTGTTTTGAGACTCGGGGGCCTGATGCGGAGACTCCAGCAGTCTTGGCGGTGCCCGCAGGGGAGAGAACCTTCAAGGAAACTGCCCCGAGGAGCCACTTTGGGGGTGCAGGGGGTAGTGCCCCTGCTTTACAGCCTTCCTCTGGGGCCTGAGAGGTTTCTCTTCTAATGAAAGATCAGTTACTAACACATGCATTCATATGTACGTGTGTAGCTTTGGCCCTTTTTTAACCCTTAAAAATACGATTTATTTATTTTTAATTTAATTTTTTTTACTAATAGACTTGTTTTGAGAGCACTTTTAGGTTTAAGGGACATTTCACAGAAAGTACCGAGACCCCCTGGCGCCCCTTCCTCACGGTTTCCCAATTAGTAATATCTTGAATTGCGTGGTGCGTTTGCTACGTCGGATGAACCAGTATCGATAAGCGGGTACTACTAACTCAGGTCCACTGTGGCTTTGGCGTTTCCTAGTCCTTTTACGCCGCGGAGGTGAACCCACAGGTTCCCTGCTCAACTCCAGCCACATGTGTCTCTATGGTGCCGGCCCTCCCGGCTCCCACACGTGGCAGAGAGCCAGGCTCCCTGAGCCCAAGCCCAGGTCGTGCCCCATGAGTGCGACTGCGAGACCCAGACTGAACCTGCGCCCGTCTTTGCAGCTACTCTTACAGTGATAACAAACCACATAGACCCACCTCTGTAAAAGAAAAACTGCAAGGCCGGGTGGTAATTTCCAGTTTCCCGAGTCCGTGGGTGGGTACCACTCTGGGATGCTTGTCACAGGTCACCTGGGAAGGTGTCTGGTGTCAGCAAGGCTGTCCCCCATGCATGACTTCCTTTTCCGCTTCTACTTGGAAGCAGCTGAGAGTAAGCATTTCTACCATCTCGTCCCTGGCCACCCTCCGAGACTGCCCCAAGACGGGACCTCTTGCTCCAGCAGAGAGGACAGTCCCTGGGCAGACCAAGGTTGTTGCCATCTTTGCAACTAACTTGAGAAAGGGATTGAAAGCACTTCCACTATTCCTCTTCATCTCGGCCTTTTCAGATGCAGAAAAGTTCATTACCAGACATTGGATGTAATTGTAAAATTGAACCCGGGATCAGCTGATGATAGAACGTGGGTAGTAGGAAGGCGTCTGATTTATGAAGACTTTTTTTGGCAACGGAATCCTCACAACTCTTCAAGGCAGGACAGTCTCAAGTGGACTCATTTTAATTAGATAAACTATCTAATCAATATGTACCAACAGATCAATCAAAACAGCAGCTTTAAAATGAGTGGCCAGAGGGGTGTTTCAGAAGCTCATGGCTAGAAGACTATTTCTCTGAATTGAATTCACTTGTTAGCATAATAGGAGATTAAACTGTAATTAGGGGAGCGGTTTTGAAGAGAAGCAATCTTGAGTCAAAACCGAACCAAACCAAAGCACCCACCCCCATTAGCCAGGAAAGCTGTGAACAGGCGTCCATCAGTCAGGCAGTGGAGCTGGGCCAGGAACGAGCGGTGTTTCAGATGGCATTGGTTACCTGCCGGCCTCGGTTTCACGTCCACTTCGTCTCCGCAGGTTGTTGTGTCGACCACCGTCAACGTGGACGGCCACGTGCTGGCCGTGTCCGACAACATGTTTGTGCACAACAACTCCAAACACGGGCGCCGGGCGCGCCGTCTAGACCCGTCAGAAGGTACGGCCCCTTCTTATCTGGAAAATGGTAGGCATATGTTACATGTCTTTTTTATTTGCAATACTTCTTTTTCTTTGAACCATCCTTTATGTTGATTCATGTCCAGTTACTCTCCCCAGACCCTCCTCGCCAGTCAGATCTCCCATGCCCGGCGGGCCTGGGTGACCCCCAGAGTGGCCTGGGACAGAGTCCTCTCTGGTCTCTCCCTTTATGGAGGCCCAGCTTTCCCCTCATCCCACCCCGGCCACAGCCTTCACTGTATTGGTTTGTTTGTTTCTAAGCTTTCTTTTGCTTAGAGCTTTTCTTGAAATTTTGATTTATTTGGTCTCATTTTGGCTGGTCCTCAGCCCCCACCCAGAAGTCCATTCCAAGGTACTTGGTGCACCTTTTAGTAGGTGGTTACATCCTGATCCCGTCAGCTCAGAGTGGACTCAAGGACCGTTTTCTGCCCCTGGAGGGATGGAGAGAGGGATAGAGGGAAGAAGGGAGGGAGGGAGGTCGGTCACGGTGGGCGCAGGGTGGAGGGTGAGAAAGGATGGCATGCTTTGTACGAAATGCTTCCAAGTGATGGACTTCTTGTTTTACTCGTTAAAAGAGAAGAGTTTTGGTAAGAGCGATCGGCAGAGAAAAGTGTTCTTGGACTTGGAATTCAGAAACACACAGACACCGAGGCCTTTACCAAGCCCCTCACTCGTGCCCTGCTGCCAGGTCCCCATAACACATCACTTTCCTTGAGAAGAAGATCCTTTTCCTCTAGAAAACATTTCATAATCATCATGAGAGTCTGACCAATAGGAATTGTTGGGAAAGTAATGTGAGGTGTTTTTTTTTTTTTTTTTTTTTTTAAGTGAATTGTAAACCAAGCAGCATGCTTAAATCCATTAGAGCAAGGAGCCCATTAAATGAAGCGATTTTAAGACACAGCCTCTATTCTGAGGTCTCGAATTCAGGAGCCATACTCAAAGTGTACAGACGTGTACACAGGAAAATGAAAAGCATCTGCACGTTATCAGAATGAAATACCATTCAGGCATAAAAACTGGAAGACAATTTATGAATCTGCTGTAGTCCACAAAAATAAACTAATTTGTTTTTCTACATTAATGACTAAGGTATAAGAGAACGCAAA
>NC_138061.1:2180000-2192500 GCF_964194185.1 Rhinolophus hipposideros
GATCACCCCCCACGCCATCCGAGTGCAGACGCCACCGCGGCACATCCCCGGCGTCGTGGAAGTCACCCTGTCGTACAAGTCCAAGCAGTTCTGTAAAGGCGCTCCAGGGCGGTTTGTCTACACCGGTGAGTTCCTGTTTTCAGCTTTCACGGCAGCGTGGGGGGTGGCACCTTAGCGCTGCGTCGCTGGGCTCTGCGGTGAGGCTGGGCAAGCCCCGGGTGCACGGGCTGGGCTTCCTCAGGAGCACAGTGTCTGCGTCCCTGTCCGAGTGGGTGAGGCGCTGGGCCCCCGCGGGCCCCGTGGTCTTGGGCCTCTCCCATCTGTGACCCCCACCTTCTCACCTTCTCACCTGTCAAGCAAGGTGGTGGGGCTGTCAGTGATAAGTCACCCATCTCCATCGGGTGGTGCCCACGTGCCAGGCTGTGCCAGGGGCCTGCCCTGTGTGTGGCTGCCCCGCACTGTCGCTGTCGCTCAAATGCACAAGCTGAGACTCAGAGGTTAAGTCAGGTGCCCAAGGTCACACACCCTGTAAATGAGGGGCCTCCCGCGTAAGCCAGGGCTGTGCTCTGGGCCTGGGGTCTCATACCCTACAGTTTGCTGCTTCTGAAAGGGGATCCATGTTCCGCAAGGGTCTCGGGCAAACTCATGTCACCAGAGAAGGTCGCTTCTGAAGTTACACGTTTGTTACCTGAAAGGTGTCTTATACACTGCTTCCTACAAGAGTGCTTAGGTAACAGGATTTGTCGGAGGCTGCTATTTGGAAATGCCATAAATAAATGGAAGGCATGTTCACATTTTAATCTCTATCCTGGCCAAGTACAAAAAACGGTAATATTGGAGAAGTGTTTCTAATGCTGGACAGCACCTGCTGAGACCTGTGAGGGTAAAAGCGGCGAGGACCTGTCCTTCGGTACTTGTGGCCCTGATGTGTATCAGCGGTAAGGGCCACCTGGGGCCTGCGGCAGGAGCCTGGGCTGGGGCTGGGGGCTTCGACAATGCTCTGTCACCAGTGACGGGATACCCTGCAGCAGGCCTGGCCTCCTAGTGGGATGCAGGCCTCCCCACTGTTTATCAGGCAGGTGACATGCAGACCCAGGGTCCCTTCCACTTTGGGGTTTGAAGAGGGAGTAGAGGTTACTCACCAACCCCGTCTTTAGGAAGGACTGAGTGAGTGTGAAACGCAGCACGAAAATCCTGCTGGTGCCCACATTCTAGTGGACCCAGTATCACCTCAGGGCCAGCCTGGGCTGCCAGTGACCCTGGGTCCTCGATGGAGGAGGCTGTCAGCCCCTCAGTGCTCAGGGTCCCTCCACGTGGTCCAGGTGGGACAGGGGTACCTGCCCCCCACCAAGGGCTGCTTTTTCTCGGGGAGCAGCACACTCCCAGGAACCCAGGTTGCTGAAGAACCCAGAGCAGGGGCAGGTAGCAAAAAGCTATGGGTGCACGTCCCACCCACGCTGGGGTCTGGAGGCTCTTGGGTCCCGGTGGACCCAGAGGCTGAGATGAGAGGCCCCAGTGTATTAAAAAATACAGATCTGCAAAACGGGTTCTAAAGCTTGGAGCATTTGTATGCGCGTGTACATACCTGGCCAATGTGTGCGGGCCTCTGGAGTGGATCTCAGAACCCCCCCGAGCACGGAGGGCGGGTGGGTCTCGCTCAGCACCTCTCCTCGGGGCCCATCTCAGGCGTAAGCTGCAGCTGCGCCCGTAACACATTCAGGATGCTGTGCCCTGTTCACATGTGTCTCTGGGTGTCTGGTCTATGAACTTCAGGCTGTAGAGGCAGCAGGCGCCCTGCTGGGCTCTGTCTGGTGTTGGCCAGACGACCTGGGCGCCATGCTCAGCTCCCCGTGGGCTTTGAGGCGGTCCAGGAGAACTTAGGAGCTGTGTGACCCGTGGTGGGCGCCCAGCAGACGGTACCTCCTGCAGATGGTTACTGAGGTACAACTTCTGTTGGGCCCCAGTTTCCTCAGAGGCAGGGATGTGTGTTACGCACTCATGAGTCGTGCCGTGTGTCACGGGTCTTTCACATGACACATGTGTCCTGGGTTGCTTCACTAAGGTGAGCGTGTGTCTGTATGTGGCAACACTGACCTGGTCTGCGCAGAAACGGGTGAAGAAACCTCTTCTTTCCATATCAGACTCACCATCCTGGTTGAACTCTTTCGTGGGGGCCTTCAGTTGGCCCTTTGTCAGTCAGGTTTTTGCAGGTACAGGGTTGCTGATGGGGGGATGTGCAGGCTGTCGTGGGGAGTGGTGACCCTTTTCTGAGAAGACACGTGATGGCAGGAGGTTCTCTCTCCCCCCCCCCCCACCCCCACCCCCGCCCCCGCCTGTGTACTGCCGAGGATTCAGGCCCCCGGGCGGCAGAGGAAGGCCCTGGGCTCAGCATTGTGCATTGTGAACAAAGGCAGGTGTGTTTGGAAGATGAGGGGGCAAAAGGGGAGGGGCTGCCTGTCACTGGCCCAGGGGGTGTCACATGGGGAAGGCCTGCAGGGCGGCACTGTTTGAGGGGAGGGTGGCTGGGTGTCCCGACAGCATTCTGCAGCTCTTGGCCCTCCCGCTGGGCACAGATCTCCTCTCGGGGCGTCTGGTATGTTCTGTTCTGTCTCCTCCTCTAAGGGAAGGCGCTTGTCCCTGAGCTAGTTCCAGCTGCCACCCGCTCTCCAGAGGCCCGTCTTTCATTCCCACAGTGGACGTGGTGTCCACTCCAAGCTGATCGGGCTTCTTGGGCCACCAGTTAAGGATCCCGTATGCTCAAGGCTTTGGGATTTCCTCCATCAGGAGTTCTCCCACGAATGGGCCTTTCAATGAACCCATTCAGTGAGCTGGGCCTTTGCTAGCAGGAGGCTAATTTATTGCACCCCCCCACCCCAATCATTAACGGGAATATACATTTCAAACGCCGTGTAAGGGATATGGGGCCCTACACTCAGGGAGCAGAGGAAAGGTGGGGTCATAACCTGTCTGACCTGGAAGCTTCTGTCTGATTTGCATTGCCCTGAAATTGATGGGGACAATGAAGTAATGACTGGGAATTGCGCTCCCCCTGAAAACTGAGCCGGTCCTTCTGGACATCAGGACTCAGGAGCAGCCCCTGCAGGGGGGGCACCGTCCCCTGGGCATCTGGCCCCCATCAGTGTCCCCCAGCCCGCAGGCTGCTGGGACACCTCCCAGTGAACCTTCCCAGGAGCAGCCAGCCTCAGGATAATGAACCTGTGACAGAGGAGGGCCCCACCCGCCAGGGGCAGAAGGCCTAAATGATCTGTTTACGTGATCTGAGAAACACCAGGTTTTTCAGAACCAGACCCGATTAGTCAACCCAGAGTGGGCGTGCGCTGCCTGCTGCCCCAGCCCTGGGAAGGAGAGGCTGGCAAGCCCATCTATCCAGCCCCCTGGCCTGCTGCTTTCAACTACTATAAAGACACAATTACCTTGGGAAGTAGTGGCAGTTCAGTTGATTAGCACGGTGAATTAAAAGAATGAGTCACAAATGACATGTCCGGCCCTTTCATACTAGTCCTTTGTATTCCCACTGTGCCTCACCCCTGTTGTAAGAAGGTCAAAAATTAGAGAGAGAGAACAATTTTCAAGCGGCTAGCACTTAGGAGCAGAATTAACAACCACTCTGTATGTAATTGCCAGTTAATAGTAAATTGCCTTCTAGACTGTAAAATGCAATATATGCGGGTGGGCACCTAAAATTAAATTAATGAGATATTTGCTGCATTTAAAAGTGAATAGTGCAAATTAATAACTGAGTGCAATGCTTGTTTTAATATTTGTCTAATAGTGAGTGTATCATTTGCTTGTTTCAGAATAATTAAAATGGTCCCGGAATAGCCTACCTGAGAAACTCATGGTACAGGCAGATTGAACCGTTTCACATTCATAATTTCACCAGTAGAAACACATCCAATTGTTAAGAGCAATAAAAGAAATTATTTTTTAATTAGAATAGAAGCATTGGGGTGTTATTTGATTAAGACAAATAGGAATTTGCGTGCTTCTAAATGAAAGGATGCTAGAGCAAAAACAGCTTTTACGGACACGTTTCCGAGAGTGAGGCATTCTTGCACAGATATGTGTGTGACTGCTTTCTCTCAGTGCCCAGCTGGCAGCATGATTTCCTGTTGCACAAGAGAACCGAAGCTGGTGGGTGGTGACATGGTTTCCAGCAAGGTTCCCAGGATACCAGGTGGCTTGTAGATGGCTCCAACTGTGACCTCTTGGGCCCAGATCTTTGTTTGACCCACCCTCCGTTTAAGGATGTCTTTTGCTCAATGGAAGAAATGACCACAAATTACCCAGAGTCAACATGTCTGACACAGGCCAGACCCAGTTCCTAAGGAAGATACTGGCCGTCCAGGGTACACACGTCTCAGACGGTCGGGCACAGACAGAGCTTGACTGCTGAATGCACAGCCCAGGCTCAGCTCTGCAACGTAGTCCAACATGGGGACATAAAACGATTATTTTCTGCACGAAGACGTGCATTCAGTTTCAAGCTTATGAAATCATGACGCAACCAATTGCTAACAGTTTGTGTTCTTTCTGATACAGTATTTATGTTTTTTGCTTTTTTAAAAAAGTCAGATTGTGCCTCACATGGGCGACTTGTCAAAGGGGAGACAACCTGTCCTCAGGTGCTGTCCTGGCGCCCGTGGGGCGACAGTTTCCTTGCCCATGGCCACTCCATGTCCTTGGCGGCTGCCACCATTTAACCCCCACTTCACTTCACCCCTTGAAAAGCGCTCATGTTTCTGAAGTGTCTTAAGGATCTTCTGTGTGCATTCAGATGTGATTCTGTCAACAGCACAGTGACACACTGTACCGTCAATAGTGCGTTCGACCGCTGCCAGCACCGCGAGCTGTCTCCCAGGCCAGCGCTCTTCAAACAAATTACTTGTACCCACACAGCAAATGGTCCCTAATTGCCTCCCACAAATCATACTGTTTTTACTATGCTAAACTAAATGCTAATTAACGCCTTCCCTTAAATGTGAACCACCTGATCATTTCGATTACATGTTTCCAACCACATATGTGGACACGATGGAGAAACAAATATTTCAATCACGGGTCCTAGCATTGGGGGAAGCTTCCCACCAGTTCAGCCAGTTCCTCCTGGGCCCCCCATCCGGCCGGGCCCGTGAGGTCCCCCAGTGCTCGGTGGCTCCCTGTCCAGTCCTCTGCAGTGGGCACTCTGTGGCCACACCGTATCACTTGTTTCAACTCTCCATCTGGCAGGTGTCAGTAGGAGTCCATGTCCCCTGGAGGGTAGATACCTTGGCTTTGATATGAGGTTAATCATGGGGAGGCAGAGGGTGGGACGTGGCCCTCTCTAGACCTGTCCAAACTCGGAGAGCTGGCAGTTACCCAGATGGCACAGAACTTGACAGCAGTGTTTTTCCTCCCAACACGGCTCCACCTTGGCTCTTGTCATGTGTCTGCACTGGCGAGAGAGGGCGAATTCTCCCCGTCGGCTGGGATAGTGTGCAGGTCTGGGAGTGGAGTCAGGCTGGCCGTCTTTGGGGTCGCTTGTGGGCTCCTTTGGGCCACAGAGGAAGGCAGGACACGCACCTGGTATCCTGTGTGGCACGATATTAGGCCAAATAACAATCAGTTCATCTGCCAGCGTGCTAAGTGGGTGTTGGGCGTGCACACCCAGCAACGTACCCCTGTGAAGAGTGGTGCCGCGAGGGTTCCTGGGGTCACCGCTGTCCTCTTCCCCCTCCACCCCCGTCTCAAAGGAGGCTGGGAGAATGAGACACACCGTTTGTGCTATTGCACAAGTAGACGATTTGTCCTAATCAGTGACACCCATTTACTAGAATTGCTTAAAATGAACTATACCTCATACAGAAATCGCACATTTAGAGAGTTCCATTCATCATCTGAAAATTGAGGCCAGTAAACTTTTCTGCTCCTCCAGTGGGATCATAGGCACGCATCAAAATGTTAAAAATGATTGGTGAGAGGGAGCTGTCACCCATTTATCAAGGAAAAGAACATTATTTGCTAATTTCCCAACCAGGCTGGTGACAGGGTGCTTCGTCTTTGGACCCACGGTGACCAGCATGGCCTTTTTGTTATTAGTACAAGTCAAGTGCTTTTGGGCAGTTGCTAACAAGACACATTTGTCTGTCATCAGAGGGGCTTTGGTTGTTTTCCAAGTGGCTGTGACCAAAGTCTGCGCCCTGCGCCCCGATGGCTGCACTTTCCGGGGCCGCGCTCACCCGGGAGGAGAAACCAACTGATAAATCACAAAGTTTCCACGTCAAGGTGAAGGTATCGACTCTCTGGCACCAAACCTGACAAAATGTAGCAGAGAGGACACAGCCATTCATCTTCCCCAAAGGACAAAAGGGTCATCAGGTTTCACTCTGTGACTGTCGAGGGTGGGGGCGCGGGCCTGGTCCTCTGCTACTAAGCCTCCCCCACCCCCCAGCATGGGCAGGGCCCCCGGCCGCCCTGCCCCACCCTCCCAGGAGGCCCAGGGAGCACAGTCACACAGAGGGTGGGCTCACAAGCTGGACTTTGGCTGTGAGTTTCTGGTTGGTCAGGGTGTACGCCTCACTTCTGAGAGTTGTGGGAAGGCGGGCAACGAATGAATGAAACACAACAACATGATAGGGATCCACTGAAGTGCAGGGTGAAGCTGGGCTAACGAGGTGTTAAAAGGGAAATCGCACTGATCACCCTGGTGAGAACTCCCCCAGCTCGGGCAGCGTTAGCACCAGCATGTCCTTGGAGGCCCTTACGGAAGCGTGTGGCTCTCCTGAGCCAGAGGACAAGAGCTGGATCACGCTGTGGCCCTAGAAGAATAGGAGCGAGAACTGAGCATCACTGTTTGTCCCTGCTGACTAGCCACCTGTGCCCCAGGCCCCTCCCACCAGCTGCATGGGGCTGGACGAGCGGACATGCATGGTGTTTCGCTGGACTTCAGGGGTGACTCCCGCTCTCATGTGAAACCTTGACTTTTGGGGGCGTCTTTAGACCTGTCTGGATACATTTGCTGTAGGCCTAGGCTTAGATCTCAAAAGCTCAAGCTGAGGAAAAGTACGTTTAAAAAATTGCCCTTCGAATCAGTTGAATCTTTTTTATTTGATGTAGAAAATGCAAAATTTTAACTTTCTTAGGGTGGTTTGTCTATAAAACAACAACAAAATGGGAGGCCATTAGTCAGTAATGTGGACTGTTTGCTACATAAAAAAAAAAAAAAAAGTTTTCAAATGCTGTTAATGAGCATATGGAATAACTTGGTCCATCGGGGACCTGGGTGCGTGGGCTGTGGCACATGTGCTCTGGAAAATCCGTTACAGAGTGTGTAAGATTTTAAATACAGACGCTGCCATAGAGACAGTGGGCTGTGCAGGTCTTGGTACATGTAGGTATAAACCGTCTTTGGGGGACGTCCCCTAAAGGTGCAGCCTGGCCGTGGGTCATCGTTTCTCGTTCCCTTCCACATGCCACCCTTCCCTGCCCTCAACGGGTAGCCCTTCCTTACATCTTCTCCACGTGGAAATCCTACTTCCTGACAAAGTGAGCTCGGTCAGGTGGCCCCCACCCCTGGCATCTGATGGTCAGTAGGGAATCGAGGAGGCTGGACGTGGGGTGATTCTGCCGGATCCCTTCTCCATCTTCTCACCCGCTTTGTTCCCTCAGAAGGCCCTGCCCCAACCCCCTGGCCCTTCCTGTCTGAGCCCTGAGGATGGGGGGCTGGTGGCCTGCAGTGCACACTGCTCCCCAGTCTCCTGAGCGCATGTTCCCGGAACTGGTTACCAGCCAGGCTTTAGCCTTGATAATTCCTCCCAGCCGGTTTTGAAGACCACCTCAGTGTTTTGTGAAATGAATGTGTCCCCACGTCACATATGTGTCCCCAGGTCACACATAAGGGTGACCTCCCACGTCACCCTTAGGGTCTGCTAGACTGGGCTGGCGAGCAGGTGTCCGAGCCATAGGGTGCAGCTCCTGGGATTCGTGCGGCTGAGGGACAGTCACAGGTGGCCTAATGACCACGACGTCCTTGGCGTTGGGCTACAGTGTGTCCCACAGTGAAGATTAGATTGGCCTCGTGTGCTGTGGTCAGTTAAAATGGAGCTTACTTCAAAGGTTGGCTTGTTTTAATACCACGAAAGTAAGGTACACACCTGTGGGGGGTGGTCCCCACACTAGAATTCTTCCTTCACGGTCCCAGCAACCGTGGCCCGGGTGAGCTCTGTCGCCATGTGAGACACTGGCACCCCCGTGCCACCCACAGGCCCCTGCCTCTCTCACTGCCCCGAATTCTGTGGCCACGTGTGTCCCTCACTGTCAGGAATGCTCTGTATGACGGGCGTGGCATCATAGGATGTGGTGTGGAAGCTTACAGTCACCGTGATTTGGAATTCCCCCATGGTTTCCGGTGTTCAGTTTTTATCTGGTGCCCACCTGGGCCAAGTGCTCAGCTGGCACTGCAGGCGATCGGAAGAGGAGGGGCCGCCTGGGGCCTGTAGGTGCTCGGGTAGGCGGCGCTCAGCCGTGGCTCCTCCCCAGGGGCAGCCTGGGTCTGGGCTGCACAACTGCATTATGCCCCAGCTGGCTCGAGGTCTTAGGGGAACGAAACAGGACAGAGAAAAGGCGTTAATAAAATAGTCACGAAAGGTGCGAAGAGGGACGGCTGAGGGCCCGTGGGATTTTGTAGGACGGAGGCTCCTGGGGGATGATGTGGAGGTGGCTGGGCAGGCTGTGCCCTGGGCGTCCAGCTGTGGCACGGGGCAGGAGCGTCCCAGGCAGAGGGAAGAGCATGGGGCAGTCGGGGTGGGGGGGAGCCGGCAGGGCTCCAGGGATGGGAAGGGAGGCTGTTCCCGGCCACAGAGGCCTTCTGATGCCAACACACTTTGGGGTTTGGGGGCCCCCCTGTGTGGAAGTAGGGCTGTTGTACAGGAGACACATCATCCAGAGTCTGTGCTCAGACTGTGGTTTGGGGATTCTGGCATTTACATTAGTCTTGGCAAGTTGCCGTTAAAGGCTCTGCCTGAGAGCATTCCTTTTCTTCTTTACTCAGCCTGGAAAACCAGGAGTTAAAAATGCCTCCGTGAAGATTGAAAAGGGCAGTAGTGTTGGGAAGCCATGTCCTACCATGTTTCCCTGAAAATAAGACCTAGCCAGACAATCAGCTCTAATGTGTCTTTTGGAGCAAAAATTAATATAAGACCCAGTATTTATTATATATTATATTATTTTATATTGTATTATATTATTATATTATATTATATTATTATATTATATTATTATATTATATTATTATATTATATTGTACCGGGTCTTATAATATATAAGATCTGGTCTTATATTATAGTAAAATATGACCGGGTCTTACATTAATTTTTGCTCCAAAAGACGCGTTAGACCTGATTGTCTGGCTAGGTCTTATTTTTGGGGAAACACGCTCTGTCCTGCCTGGGAGTCTGCTTCTTCGGCCCACCCCTCCCCTATGGCGGGGTCTGTCTCGTTTACTTTCTCGGGGCCTCTGTGCCTTTACACAAATGGCTGAAGCACCTTTAGCGCCAGATGGCCTCCCCTCAGCATAGGTGTAGCAGGAACATAGATTCTACTTCAGGTTAGAGATGTTCCTTTCACTTAAAATTTTTGTTTTAGTTCAGATTTAACTCATGAAGCATAAAATCACCTAAGGTGTACAATGGCTTGGTTTTTAGTGTGTTCACAATGGTGTGCAGGCATGACTCTAATTGAAGGACGTTCTCATCACACAGCGAGGACGCCTGTTTGCGTTAGCAGTCACTGCATTCCCTGGCTCCCCTCCCCGACCCCAGGCAGCCATACTTCTACTTCCGTCCCTGTGCATTGGCCCCTCTGGGCGGTTCCTATACATGAACCGCACGTGTGTGGGCGCTTGATGGGCTTCGTTTCACTCAGCAGGTTTCCAGATTCTCCCACGTTGTAGCTGCATCAGAGCTTCATCCCTTTGTACGGCCGCATAGATTCCCTCGCAGGGGTAAGACCCCATTTTGTTTTTCCAGTTGTCAGTGGATGGGTACTTGGTGTTACGAGTAGTGCCTTACAAGACATTTGTGAACAAGTGTTTGTGTAGACATGTGAGAAATGTTGCGTTCACTTGGGCTTCTCAGAATCAAAAACACTGTGATACCTTCTACACTGGCCTGGTATTTTCAAGAAGCCCCGCAGTCATGACTCATGGTTTCTGAGCACCTACTGTGCGTCTGCGCTGAGTAGGGCAGGTGTGTGACACAGGGTGACAGCCCCACCTTCAAGGAGGAGGGCAGAGCCCTGAGCAAGCGAATGGATGTCCTGGGAAGTGCATCCATGGGTGGGGGGGGGGGGCTGCAGCTTTGGGAACACGGGAGGGAGGGGGTCTTTCCATGGCAGGGACATCTCAGTCTTGGGAGGGGGTTGAGCTTTCAGAGCTCCTTTTGTCACTTACTTCTGAGCAGAGATTTTACACTGGGTTAGTGTGCAACAAAGCCACTGCCCGGTGGTTCTCCGCAGCGCGTTATGTTGCCTACTGGGTTTGAAGTCCCCTCCTCCCCAAGATGCCTGAGTGTTAATGATGCTTGATTTTTCTCTCTTAGAAAGAGGGTAACATTAGGTAGCACGTGACTTCATTATGTTCAGGATGACTTTATTCACTAGTTTCCCTTTCCCCTTTGCTCACAGGCCCTTTTGTGCAGACAGGTAGCATTTGCCTTGGGGTGGGGGTTGCCAACAGCACGGGGTGACCAGGCCACTTCACACCTCAGGGCTGCACTGTGGGGAGTCTGTCTTGGGGTCCCCGTCCCTGGGTGACGCCTCAGATGTGCCATGTGACCTCGGTTCCCTTAGCTGCTGGGCTGGGTGTGTAGACGTACTTTCGACATGACTATAAAAGCCGCGATCCACTGCATTCTGGGAGGTATGTAAACAGAATTGTTTGAATGCAATCCAGTAGTTGTCAACGAGGGTATTATTTTGGTAACAAGGAAGATGAGCTGTCCCCTTTTCTGTGTTTGGTGTCACATCACAATGCCGCCATCCGCTGATGAATGGAAGTGGGTCCCTGTGCACAGGCCGGGTTGGTCTGCCGTGTGAATACCAGAGCAGCATTCGCAGTACCACGGAGGAGGGCCTGGTTTCCAGTCACACATCCCGTGCTGCGCTTTCCCACCCTTCCACGTCTTGGTCACAGAAAATGCCCTTTGCTTAGCGGGTTGGAAGGGCTTCCAGGGTAACTATGGTGTGAAACAGAGGCTGACCTTGGGCAGGTCTGAGTCACTCCCGTTGACACTGGGGCCCCCCCACGAGGACGCTGGAAAGCCAAGTCACTTCGATGAGGGCAACGCAGGGTGAGCAGCTTGGTGTCGAAGAACAGGGACCCCCCCCCCCCCCAAGACTTCTGGTCTGTTCCCGCCCAGTGGCGAGGCTGCCCTTGGCCAACCGGGAAGCCAGGCTGGCTATGGAGGCAGCCATCTGGGGAGTGGTGCAGACCTGTGTGGCCTTTGTGTTTCCCATGCACGCCACAATGCCTGGCTCACCCTGCCGAGTTCTGTGATTGAAATTCATTGCCAAATTTATTGAGAAATTAATGAGAAAAGCTGCAAAGTATTGACTTTGAGAGGAAAACACAACTCATCTTGAATGAGGAGGAAAATGCAGCAATAATTTAGCCACTATTGATCTGGCCCTGTCCATGTATTGACCTTCATTTTACAATATTAATTTGCACCTGCAATCGGCTGCAAAGGGAACCGATTTCATTTCGTGGCCGCGTTAATGTGCAAAGCATTAGGTGCTCTTAAGTGGGGGTGTTACACATCGTGTCGGGAAGGCAGATTTTTTTTTTCTATTTTTGCTTGTTACTGAAATAGACTAGAAATTAATTTTTTTGTCGGACAAAATATGAAAGCAAAAACCCATCTAAGATGTGGCCCTCCTCTCGGCGGCACAGGCCGCGTTTCATCGTGAGGAGCCGTCAGCTGCCTGAAACTCCAGCCACCTCTCATCATCATGCCCGGATCAGTTCAAAGTTCATGAAATTTCTATGAGCATTGATCTTGCCCCATTGATTTTTTTTCCAGCAGATCTTTGAAATTTTAATTTCCCGAGCATCTGAATTTCTTATAGATGAAATGCACTTGGAGGAGACAGTTGATGATAAAGTGGAGAACTTAGCATCATTTTAAAGCCTAAAAAAAGGGAGAAAAAACAGGCCTTTGCAGACTGTGTGCCGTGTTTCTGAAGCGGCATGATAGAGGGGCTTTCATGGGGTGGGGTGTTCCGATGGAGTAAATACCAATTTTGTCTTCAGCGGCCACACATTTTTAATGCAACTTTTTATACAGTCATTTTTGAAAGAAAAGCTATCTGGAGAAACAGCGGGACAGAGGAACGTTCTTCACTGCGCAATCATTTGCTCACAGCGGTGTTTATCACCTGGTCAAGTTCACCTAGTTACTTATCAGTGGGACATTTAATAACCTCAAGGTGATATAATTGCTATT
>NC_138061.1:2195000-2197500 GCF_964194185.1 Rhinolophus hipposideros
ATAAAACAAATTTGCTTTATTCTTCTTCATATTTCTGCTTCATCCCCGCCTTGAGCTCACCCAAGGCTCCTTCTCTAATTATCCACGAGGTCAGTAAGCAGAATTGGGAAGAAGCGGGGAGATCAATACAAATTACCCCTGAGCAAACCAGTGCTGACAGTCTGAATTGCAGCATATGTTTACCCAAAATCAGGCAATTTATCTTAATATCAGCAAAGTAATGCAGTGCAGGTGAAAGGTCAGGCAATCTCTCCCCCTCATAATTACCCAGTTCTAAAACAGGAAAGTGGTATTGATTGGCCTGGCTCGGTGCTTGGTGACTGGACGTGCCAGAGCCCGGCCTGCCCGGCCAGGCCTCGCCTTGTAAACTGCACACGCTGAGGATTTATGAGATGTGCGAGAAGGGTCTTAGGCTTTCTCCTCCAGTTGTAGAATTTGCCAGTGAAGCCTCGGCAGCTCCCTGTGTCGCCAGGCGTGGGGTGATGGCTTCTGTGTCATTCGGCACTCAGAAGGTCACCCGTCGGCTTGGCAGATGGCAGCTGCTCTTGGAGGCACAGAAGCAAATTGGATCACCCCACCCTCAGTGATCAAACACCTCCCCGAACCACGAATGCGTGTCATTTCCGTAGTTTGAAGACAAGGGTAGTTTTATTTTTTTCCTCCCGATTCTTCCATGTAAATTGGCCTTCCAGTGGCCAAGCCCCGGATGGGGGGTTTGAAGCTGCAGCAGTCCCTCTCCCCATCAGGCATGGCGGAGACCTACCGTGGCACAACTCCGTCTCACCTGCCCAGCATTCAGGGTGATGCCAATCTTCTTGGCAGGGCACTCAAGGTGTGAGCGTTCCTTGGGCTGAAGTGAGGTGAAAGGTAGCCTCATATTTATCTGCTTTCAAATGTTTTTGGTCGTAGAAGGAGAATATCAATTCAGCTGAAACATTGGAGAATGTCTCTCCCAGAATGAGAGTGTATGGTTATTACAAGTCATAAAGCTTCTGAGAGCTTGCATTAAAGCGTCTATCACCTGTCAGGGCATTTGCATGAAATCTATAGCGGCCGCCCATCTATCTTTTCTGATCACCTTTCACCAGGCCGATTCATTAAGTCAGACAGTCATGGTGATTAGCTGGGAGAGAGAAGAAACCCTGACATGTTAGAAATGCACAGTGGGCCACCTTTTTTGTTCTCTAATCAAGAGATGCAATACTTTATCTCATCCTTTTTGGACAAAGTCGCTCTCGGGGTGCGGGCCCATCCGCCCCGCTGCCCGCGCTGCACTCCTGCCTGCCATCCTTGTCCCAGCCCAGGCAGAGACATGACAAATTGTCCCCCAAGTCAACGCTGACAGCTTCTGATGATTAATGGTTTGATTATGAAGTGGTTTTACACATATAGAATTTACATCACAGAGAGTTAGAAATTTTGCCATGTCACACACGCCGAGGTATTTTGAAGAGCTTTACTATTTGCAAAGAAAAAGGAGGGCAAAATCGTAGCAAAAGCCATGTCATGTAAAATCAATACGTCGGATCAATGCTTTATTAACAAGAAAATGTCTTACTTCACATTCCTGTGCGGACCTTTGTCTCCAGGATGTATGATGGGACGTCAAATCATATTGCGGTCCTCCACTTTCGGGCCCGTTATGGAGTGCACAGGGAGGCTTCCAGTGTCACTTACAAGCCCCACCGTGGGTGTTGACACCAGCAGCCCAACTGCTTGAGGATAACAGTGACCAATTATTTCGGAAAGCACTTTCAAAGGCAGCCTGTCACCTTGTTCCTTGAAGCCGTAGCCGTGGTGTTCCTGGCAGTCCGGGGACCTGCTGAGTTGGGTCGTGTTAATCATCAAATTACGTGCTGACTAATGAGTGATGGCCCAAATTGCGGGCTGAGTAATGAATAGATGGCGGCAGGTCTTATTAGCCTCAGAAAACCCCCTGATTTATGTCGCGCCATGCACCGTGGCGTTACTCCGCGGAAAACGATATCTACATCAAGAAGTAATGTACTCTAATAAGTATTTTCATCTTAACTCGCCTGCCCGGGCCTCCGGGCTCAGTTTTTGTTGGAGTCAGGCAGAGCCATAATAAAGCCCAATGGCTCCTTATAAAGCTTGTTAAACACAGAGTGTGCAGTCGGACGGAGTCCCGGCCGTGATTCATGCACTGTACACAGCCCATGTGCTGCTGATTTATGGCTCCGCACAGTTCATAGTCAAAATTACAATTTGAGGGATAAAAAGATTAATTACTATTTGTGGCCGGCAATTTCGTGGGGCTGGTGGAATGATAGCGCTCTACATCAGTTTGTAGTCAGCCGTTCACAGATTATTAAAGCTTTGCAAGAGTAAGCGCTCCTCCTGCCTGGTGTGGGCTCCGGCAATATGCTAGACAAAAAAGGACCACAGGGATAAATCTGAAGCTGGCAATAGCTGGACATATGTCATAATTGCCAGTTTCCCATAAATCCCTGGCCGGTGCGGAAGGCTCCGTGGGACGGAG
>NC_138061.1:2202500-2340000 GCF_964194185.1 Rhinolophus hipposideros
TCGCTTTATTGTTCAAAATAAAGAGGAATAAGCACTGAACTCACTTGCAAATTTGGGGCGTGAATTAGGGGTGAGATGTTGTCGTGAAGGGCTCTGGCAGTTTAATTAAGATATGGAAAATTACTTATTGTTCTTCACCACCAAAGTGCGAACGCACGCTCGGGCCTTTCATGTCTGCGCCGTGTGTGTTTGTTTAATACCCACCAGACTCCGCCACTACCTCGGGCGCAGGCTGGGCGCATGCACTCGCCCTCCGCCAGCCGCCACACCAGAGGAGCGCCCCGTGAGGGCAGGTGGCATGTCCTCGGGCTCAGGGCGGACTGACTGTGTCACCTAAGACAGGCGTCCTGCCTGTGCCTGACTTCCGCGATGGGGCCAGGACGGGTTGGGCTCAGGGGTCACCTGGCTCCTCCACCTGCAGAGGTGACTGAGGTCACAGCTGTTTCTTGGTGGGGCGGGCAGCACTCGGCCTCTTCCAGGGACGTCACCCTCTTCGCTTTTCTTTTAGGAAGTGTTACTCAAGAGGGCGGCTGACCTTGTGGAAGCCTTATATGGAATGCCACACAACAACCAGGTAGGTGGGCATTGACACGCCACCCCTTCCCACATGCCCCGTGTCCGTGATCGGCCAGCCGGCCTGGGTCCAGTGCGGGCTTTCTGGCCACAGCTGCTGACCGGGAGCCGGATGCGGGAAAGCCTTCCTCTGCGTGTCTGTGCCCTTGCACTACATATTCACGTAGGAAATGACAAGTCAGTGTCAGGACCAGAAGGACTCGTCACAGGAAAGAGGGCCAGTTAGAAATCCATCAGACGATTCAGAGGCAGGTGCTGTTTGGTGCTGCCGGCACCCACACCCCTTTTCACTCTGCCAGGGGTTTTCGGGGGTCCTGAGGGCCGTCCCTCTGCACGGCTTCCTTTCTCTGACTGAGTCCAGTACCTTCCTCATTGCCCTAAGCCCCTGTGCACAACTTGAGGGCAGAGCAGAGCAGATGCTGTGCCCTTGCAGAAGCCCCTGTGAATTATTTCCTGAGGGACATTCCTTCCCCGTTGAAATATACGTCTTGTCAGAGGCTAGACTGAGGGACCGTGGCCTGCCGCCTTGTTGGCCCTGGTCGGTGGAGGGCCGGGCGGTGGGGGGCGGCCGCCGGGCCTGGCCCTCGGTGACGGGCGCCCTCCTGCCCAGGAGATCATCCTGAAGCGAGCGGCTGACATCGCCGAGGCGTTGTACAGCGTCCCCCGCAACCACAACCAGATCCCCACGCTGGGCAACACCCCCGCACACACCGGCATGATGGGCGTCAACTCCTTCAGCAGCCAGCTCGCCGTGAATGTTTCAGAGACATCACAAGCCAACGACCAAGGTAGGCGGCCACGCAGGGCGGACCCCGTCCTTCCCCGACACCCCACAGGGTGGTGAGACGTAGCCACAGCTGACTTGTCCCGAGGCCAGCTGGATAGGACAGTGCTCGGTCCCCGGAAGCTGTGCCCAAAAGCTGCCGTGCAGAGAGCACGCTGAGGGCCCAGAGCCTAGGCAGCAGCTACGTCGGCTGCCACTCAGCTTATAGTATTTGCTAGAAGTTTCCTTGAATGTATTCGTAAGCGACCTGGTTTTCCTTGAAAGTCTGGGGTAAGCCATAGGGTAGCTGTGACGTAGTGAGCCGATGGGACCCTCCTTGGGTATGTTGCATGGGTGGGATTTGGTTTCTAAGTTTGGACAGGAAGTCCAATTGCCCCGCTTTGCAGCTTATCCCATGACGCAGTGCCCTGGGCAGCCGGGGCTCGTGGTACCGGCCGCTTGAGCCTTGAGTCCATGTTAAGTCCCCTCATAAAACTCTGTGCAGGCGGTAGTGTCAGAAAGCAGCTCAGCTGTGCTGCTGCTGGGCTCCCCTTCATCCACCCCCCACAGCAGGAATGAAGCCACTGCCCCCTGCCCCCCTCCCCACACTCACAGACACAGCAGCCATGAAAATGAAGACCCCCTAAACGGCCTTCCAGGGGGCGTTACGGCCACAAACAAGCTCTCCTTGTCAGCCATGGCATTTGAAGGTCTGCAGAGGCCGAAAGTTCACATAGTGGGGGGACAGACCAGGAAGCCAAGCTGTTGATAATTGCTTGTAAAGAGAAACGTGAAAGCAACTGACGGTTAGATCGAAGCGTGCTTTGGCGGCTGTCGAAGCCAGCAGAAGGGACGGGCCTGGCGGTGACACGTGCCAGGTCTGGCGTGACAAGGTTAGCTGAGCTGCTTAGGGGCATGAGGGCTGGAGTGAAGCGTCAGATCAGTTACAAATGTTTAATATATGATACAGGTTTGCGGGGAAACCCCCCCCAAGTGTCTCTCCCTGATAATAACGTTATTTTTGGCCGGGGGGGGATTTTAACAGTCGGCTACAGTCGCAATACAAGCAGCGTGTCCCCGCGAGGCTACGTCCCCAGCAGTACTCCCCAGCAGTCCAATTACAACACAGTCAGCACTAGCATGAATGGATATGGAAGTGGCGCCATGGCCAATCTAGGGGTCCCTGGCTCGCCTGGATTTCTTAATGGCTCCTCCGCTAACTCTCCCTACGGCAGTAAGTGTCTGTTTTTGTCACACGTCATCACACAGATTCATTTTCACTGCAAAGTCAAATGTGTGCGTTGTTGGATGTTCTGTGATGTGAGCTACTGGATAAAAGGAAGGGTGGCCCCGGAGGCTGGGCGTCCACATGACGACCGTAAATTGACTTCAAACGGGCCCCATGCGATCACATTGGAAACCCAACCCAAATCGGAACCAAACGGGGCCGCCCAATTGGAAACGAAAGTCCAACACCAGAGTTTGCCTGTTATCCAGAGAGCGGCCAAGCCAGAAGCGCCTCACGCGTGCCCTGCTGGCCCCGGTGTCCCCGGCAAGGCCGTGAGGGCTCTCTGTCGTGTTGCCGAGCCTGGCGCCGCGTGTCCTGACCTGTTTGCTTTGTTGCAGTAGTGCCGTCCAGCCCCACCATGGCAGCCTCTTCGGTCACTCTCCCTTCAAACTGTAGCAGTACGCACGGCATTTTCTCATTCTCACCTGCCAATGTCATCTCTGCAGTGAAACAAAAGAGCGCCTTCGCGCCTGTGGTCCGGCCCCAAGCTTCTCCTCCTCCCTCCTGCACCAGCGCCAATGGGAATGGACTCCAAGGTGAGCGGCGCTGCACGGGCTGGGGTCCCGGGGTGCTCCTGGAGCCCTGGCGGGACTGTCCCCAACCGCCTCCTGAGGGCAGGCCAGGCTGGGGCTGGACCGCACGGCCCGGGGGCGGGGGGTGGGCAGTGCTGGGTTCTGTCCCAGGCGGGCGGGAGCTACAGCCCTTGCTTCGGGCATACTCTCGGACCCCTTGCACGTCTCATGGCCGTTGCATGCAATCCTGTGGTCTGCCATGCTACGATACCCCCCCACCCCGGTATTCATAGGAATGACACCATTCGCTCAGCCCCAGATTCTTCCTCTTAGTTAATGAAAACCATTCCTCACCCTGCCAACAAGGCCGAGGTGTCCTCGTGAAGCTCAGGGGATGGCGCCCCACGGGGAAGGACCGCAGTTGTGCTCAGTGCCTCTCGGCAAACAGGCCTTCACGGCCAGGGCACAAGCCCTTCATGGCACAGGCCCTGCCCTATGCTCACAGGCTCGCAGCCTCCTTATTCATGAGGCAGCGAAGTCGCCCAGGACGGGATGGTGGGGCATCATGCCACCTGTGGAGCCCGTCTCCAAATCCGTCGGTCCTCCGGGCCCTGACGCGGGGCCATGGTTGTCAGCTGGGTCTGTGAGACATGCGTACTGTCCTTGGCCAGGGGCACCCAGACCCAAGGCGATGCATGCACTTGTGCTGGACGGCAGGGCTTTTCTGAGTCGTCTCTTTCAAAGACTCACCAGGGACGGGCCGGCCCCGAGGGCAGCGGGAAGCACGGCTGCCCACCGATGGGACCATGTGGGGCAGGCACCCAGCACCTGCCCAGTGTCGGCTCTCTGTGGGCAGTGGCCGTGACGTGTGTGGCAGGCGGGGCCACGAGAGCGCCCCCAGCTTGCACGTGGCTCTTTGGGATTTTCTGAGACCCCCAGACACTGAGATTAAATGGCCGCCATCTGGCCTCTTTCAGACACCACCCTTGGTATATGCTCCTCCCGGTGAAAATCAAATCCAGTTACTCCTTTAAAAAAACTGAATCCATTCCTCCAGTATTTACTGAGCGCCTACTATGTGCCAGGCTCCCTGCTGGGTGCTGAGGACGTTACCGTGGAGAAGACAAACTGGCCCTTTTGTGAAGTCGGTGGCATATTTCACTTTGATGAACTAATGCTCAAAAAAGGAACTGGAAAGGTATCAGTGATTTGAAATAATTGTCTTCACAACATCTCTTAGTGTGTGAGAGGGACGCCCAGGCCCCCAGAGTGCTGCCACCTGGCCTGGGAGGGAGCCAGCCGCGGTCACCAGAACTGCTTAAAAGGCAGGTGGCCCCGTGCCATGGCGTTGGGGCGCACTGAAAGCTGGTGCCGTGTAAGCAATGTGTACACACACACACACACACACACACACACACACAGGTCTTGGAAGTCATAAAGTTGTAACGGTGAGTCGGAGATAAATTAATATTGTTGAAATTAATGAGCTGAGAAATTGAAGCTCACACCACTACATGAGCAAATGTATTAATATGTTACAGACATAAATTAATGAGAACGATCATTCTGACAAAAATTAAACAACACTAAAGTTAAAAGATTTTAAATCACATTCGTGCCAGGAGTTCACTGGAAAGCATCCACTCTGCGTGGCTTTTTAGCGCAGTTTTCTCTTTGATTCTAAGAAGAGAGAGCCCTGTTGTCGAGGCGGAGCTGTGACTTGTGTCTCTCCAGGGCCCGTGGCCTCGAGTGGGCAGGGCAGGTAGGCTGAGTGGCTTTGATGCCGGAGGACCCACGACTCACCATTACGATGCAGTGCAGTCAGCAGGTCAGAGGCAGGGCGAAGCAGAGGGGAATCGGAGGCATGTCCAGTTCTCACCCAGGGAGAAAGGGCAGGTTGCGTCACGTCTGTGGACACAGGTGGCCTCTGGGGAGTCTGGGCTTCCATCTGCTCTAAACCAGCCACTGAGAGGTGAGGGAAGCACACAGCATTTCCACAGGAAGTCCTTGAGGAGGCCCGCAGGGCGGTTGTCCCCACCTGCACCCCATCCCGAACTAGGTCCCCGCACGCCTTAACCAAGCCCAAGGCTGGTTAATGGAGAGTTGGGCAGACCCAACAGCAGCGCTGAATAAAGCACAAAGAGAAGGCTGGGCCCCCCTCCGCCCGAGACGCGGCCCCCAGTAACCAGGCTCCTCTCTCTCTTGCAGCTATGTCTGGGCTGGTAGTCCCGCCAATGTGAGGCCCTTTTGTTTACCTTCCGCAGCACCCAGCATCCAAGGACGGACTTCAGGGGACACGTTTAGTATATTCAGACATGCTGATGGAGACAGTATCTTCAAATACGTCAGCAGCAGTCGGAATGCTACAAAAGACTTTGTTTAAAGATTTTATTTAAACTATTAAGAATCGACATGCAAACAGCCTACTTCTTCATGAACAATTCCATTTTATTGACTGAACTTTTCTCATATTTTCACATTTCTCAGTCCTGAAGAACAAGGAAAACAAAGCGACGCCTATTTTGTATAAAGTTTCTGACTCCGTCTTGGCTATGTCTAGTACTTGCTATGTGTTGGGAGAAACTTTGTGAATGCACCGTTTTGATGATCATGAAACACTGATGAAAAATGCCTCCAGACATTTTTCTGTACTCATACTTAGATTCACAATGGTTGTGTATCTCTATAATGTGAAATATTTTTTTGTGGTGGAAAAAGGGGGCCAAGGAGGTTGAGCCATCAAACTGGAAGAAAGGATGACTATATGGTTAGGAGAATTGGGGGTGGCAGGGAGGGAGGGAGGGTTTATCATTGCTTACCTTCATCTTAATGAAACTTTGTAACTTATTGTAGTTAGAAATTGTAACTTTGATATTGAATTCTCTTGCCTTCAACAAGCACACTGACAGAGAAAAAAATGCTACTGTCTGTTGGTTAAAATATTCTCCCACTGCTAGAGCTTCCTGTTAAGCAAGTGTGATCTGCAACATTTTTCAACTTTTGCTAGCACTGTATACTATTGCATTCTTAGGCTACTGTGAGGTCCATGTTTCTTGTACCAGAAATTGTCCTTTTGACTTCTAGTTCCTTCTTCCCTAATGTGTTTTGTATGTGGTTATAAAATTGTAGACTTTTGTGATTTTGCCAAAGTTGTAGCTAAATATTTATACACTTGTCTTGAATTTTTTTCAGATCCACTTAAATATTTAGAAGAAACAAGTTTTATTCCTTATGTGTCTTATAAGGAATAAAATGGTCTCCATTCAACACTTTTCCATGAACACTTGCAGTTGCTAAGGGACTTTATTTTGTAACATATCAATTATAAATATTGTATTTATCTTTGAAATTTTGTACATTACTTTTCCCTACCGTTTTCTTTTCCTTTTCCTTGTCCGTATTGGTTTTGGATCGTGGCCTGGTGTTGAGATTCTGGGAAGAGCATTAAGCCAAGAACCGTCTCTTTGATCTGTTTCGTTAAAATGAACCAGTGTCCTTGCATTTCACTTGTACTTAAAAATTTTGCTATTGTTTAGACTTTCCATCCTTTTTTTTTTTTATTTTGAGGAAAAGTCAAATTCATTGTTTATTTTTATATTATTTTTAAGTTATCTGAACAAATACTTTTGAAAAAAAAAGTTTGTTGTATAGTCAAAACAAAACGGTGCCACCGGCTGTGACAAATCCTCGTAGATTCTGTGCATGTGGAACAGCCGCAAAGAGGCGACACCGTTTGGGGCTGTGTCCTAATTTTATTTTTTTTTTTGTAGAATGTAAAAAGTCATTTTAGCTGCCACCCATGACTTTGCCACATAGCTGAACTGTGTTTACTGGAAAAATTCAGAGGCCTAAAGTTTAAAATAAAATTTACTTCTGATGTTTTAATTAAAACGTTTGCCACATTAACTTCTCCGATGCCTTAAAAATAGACTTCTTTAAAGAACCTTTGTGCTGTTCTATCGCAGTCTTACACCACAATTGTTAATATTTCATTTGGAGACTTACGGTGTAACACACACACACACACACACAAAAGCACAAACCTGGTGACACCTGTGTCACTCCTTTCTGTGTCGGATTCTGCTGCGTCCTCCCAAGCTCACCTCAGGTGCAGAGAGGTTTCGGGGGATTGAAACGACCGCTGACTTTTAATTTTTTTTGTTTTTGACAATACTTTTTTGTGTGGTTAGACCCAACAGCACTGTCTGTACTTTTCAAACTGGAATGACCTTCGGATCCTGTGCCTGTCAGTGCCAAACCTGCAGTGAGACCAAAAGGGTCAGCTTCCCCTGCCCGTGCGTTGCTTTGCAGACGCAGCTCAGCAAACGTTTTGCAAACTGCAGCAGAAATCAAACTTAACACAAAAAGGAGGGACTTTTAAAAAACTTTCTTGACAAAAAAGCAAAACAATGCACAGCTTAGAAAAGTATTCATTCAAGGGACTCAATAAACAAAACAGAATGTCCCCAGCGGTCAGCAGGTCACACTCTGGCCCTGTGACGGCTGACAAGGCTTAGCTACGTGGAAAAGCCTGAGAAGTGACTTTGGAACTAAATTGCCTCCGTTTTATTTTGTATCAGTCAGGGTTTGACCGAACAACGAGCTCACGTGTACCCGTTAAGAGCGTTTGCAAGTCCCCTCATACCTGCACTTGGATTGTGTTTGAGAGTCATTAGTCAATGCCCTCATCGCTTCATTGTCTCAAAACTGAGCGCGTCACTAACTGCTAGATTTTACTGTTAAAGACCCTACAATAAGATGGTTTATCTGTACATTTTTTCAGATATTTAACTGTATAAAAATGTTCATTTTACACAATATTTAATTAAAGTATTTCTTGTCTGTGAATTTCACTTTGGGTAAGTTTATGTTTTGATTATTAAAGCTATGCAGAAACACTGAGCACAAGTCCCACTGGGGATTTCATTTGAATACCTTGGATCCCAGAGCTCTGTCTCGGCCAAGATAAAATCAAGTCGTAGAAGGAGCTTCCACAAGGTGAACAATTCTCCAGCCCTCACCGAACCTGCAGAGAGATTCTTGCAGTTGTTTAGACGGGCCTGGTCCACAGAAGGTCCTGCCTGTGACTCTGTGTTGGACACGGGCCCCAGCAGCTCTGTGGCACCTAAACCATCATGAGGCTCCCTGGGGGGCTTGGTCACCTCACCACCCCCAGCCCTCTGCTCCTGAGCGAGGGTTTAGCAGGTAGAGAGCAAGTACCCCTTCTATCCCCATCACTGGGCCCCAGGAACCACCTTCTGGACGGCACATCAGCAGCAGCCCTGGGTGGGCGGGCACCACTGAGCAGACCCCTGCCCGCTGGGGTCTGACAGGAGTGGCGCCATGCCCCCGCCCATTCCAGCTCTCCTGCAGTGGCCTAACAGACCCCATGCTCTGCACTGGCCTCTGTGGGCTCTGTTACAGCCAGAGGCCTCATTTAACACCTTGACGTTCAGCGCCTTGGTCCGGTTCATTCCGTAGTAGTTCTCATTTCCTCATCAATGAAAGGCTGCTTTTGCATGTTTTGGCTTGCAGCTCCATAACACATAGACATAAGTGTGATCCAAATTAACTCACAAATGTCCTCTTAATTACTTGTTCTGCTGAGCAAAACAGGAAACAATTATTCAAAACATAAAGAAACTTGTGAATACCTTTTTCTCCTGTCAATGACAATAGGTTCCATTGACTGCATTCTTGTTTCAGCCTTAAAGAGACAGCAAAGCCAGAGGCTCGTGGGGTACAAAGCTGCAGCCTGCCCACGCCCCACTCCCCGCCCCCTAGGCTCCTGCCCAAGGTGCTGGGGGGTGGGGGTGGGGGACACAGTTCACCTCTTCCTACTTGGAGCCAGTGCCAGGAACGCAGCTGAGGGGTGGGGGCCCGGTGCCTGCTTGGAGCCCTGCAACCTGGGGAGAGAGGAATTATTTTATGTTTGTGTTTCGAATCAGAAGCAAGAAGTACGTTCTCTCAGAATGTATGCCAATTATTGCCAGGTTGCCTCTTAAGGCCTTTCAGGCTTTTAAAGATTATTCAAAGCACTCGAAATGGGCTTCAATCTAATGCCTCATTTCATTGCATTAAACAGCCTAGTTAATAAAGAATCAATATATTCAAAGGGCAAGGTTATCTTTTGTCTATAAGGGGTGGTGTCATTCTGAACCTTTTATAGTTCAAATGCTGAAAAAGACCTCATGAAATCCATACTCATCAAGTGGGTCAACGAGAGCAATAAAGAAAGGGAACGGGAAGAAAGGCCGCCCTTCTTGAAAACAACTCCAGCCTTATCTCCTCGCGTGGAGCACCCAAAGAAGTCCTCAGAAAATGTCAATTTCTCATTGAGACAAGAGGCTATGATGATCAGGTTTTCCAGAGAATACATACCATTAAGGGAAGGCAGTGGCGGCTGCGGCAGCCATTTGTAGCCGCTCTGGCCCCCAGCTGCGCACTCCCCCCCAGCAGATAATAAGAATTGTTGATAACTGGAGTGTCAATATGCCAAAGAGCGATTTTTGAATGTGAGTCCTTGTACTCTGAGCTCCCAGGCCGATCCCAGGCCCTGATAACAGCACAGCTGCCAACGGACACCCCGGTTGGCCCTCACAATTAATGCGATGAATAAATCACACAAAAGAGTCGGGCTGCTTTATACTTGGTGAGACAATCCCCTGTTTTACCCTTCAAGGATTCCTTTTATGTTGGAATAAGGTTGCTTTTAATGAAATTTAAACTCATCAGAGGAAATCAAAAACCTCCAATCAGATTACAAATTGATTTTTTGGTCATTTGTCATTTCCCAGTGTGGAGCCGCAGGTTTCACAGGGAGCCAGCGTGCACGCAGCTCCCAGCCCCTGGCCTGGGGACAAACAGGAGCAGCTCCTGACCCCCGTGCAGACTCAGACATGGTTCTGACTCTGCTCCCCGCTCACTTCTGGAAAAGTAAACCCACGACAAAACTGAGCAGGTGCCATTCAGCTCTGAGTCCAGCCATGGCCTCACCTGGAGACATCTAGTGTCCTTGGCAGAGTTGACAGTGACTTCTAGGTCTTGCAGTTGTGATGCACTGATGGCCAATACAGACATGTTCTCCTGGGGCTGTGGTAAGTTCTGGTTCAAATCCAGGCCTTGAACTTGCTCTGGGACCCCCACATAGAGCCACGTGGAGCCCTAGGCCCCCACACGGAGCTTATGGCCTGGGGCGGCGAGAAGACATGGCCAATTCCTACTCAGCCATTCAGTCTGAGCCCAACGCTCGCTCCTTGGCAAAGCCTGCTGTGTCTCGCAGGCTGGTTGAGGGGGCCCTTCCCCATGTTCCCTCCCAACTTTGGGAGCCAGTGAAGGCCACCAGCCAACCAGGGGTTCACCTGAGTTACCTGGATGGTACACGGCTGTACCCCCTCACCTGCCACCCCTATACTGGGGCACCCGGTCCGGACTCAAGTGTCCCACTGAGCAGCGGGGTGCAGTGTGGGTCTGGAAGAGCATTTCTTCCTCCTGAAAGGATTGGAGCAGAGGACAAAAGCCGGGTGGGAGCTGCCTCACCAGGGACGTGAAGAGCGTTTCTGATTGAAGAGTGCTCAGAGACCACCTTCTAAACTATCGTCTCGAAAGTGCGTTGAACACCCTACACATTTTCATGCAGCAAGTAAGCGTCATCTCTCACATTAGACTTGTCACATTATCTCGGGGGGGGGGGGTCCCTGGGTGCTCTGCTGGAGCTGGTCCCCCTTTCTCAGGGCACAAAAGTGCAGTTTGCAGAAATGAGCTGACTAGCCCAAGGCTGGAAGGACCAGAGCCAGATGCCAAATGAAGTCTCCAGCCTCCAAACTGTGCGCTCTTTCCACCGACCGAGGTTGCAGATACCTTTGGGAATTAAGAAAAGAGAGAGACCATCTGGATGGAGCAAGAGCCACACCTCCCTGAGAAGGTCCCAACCAAGCTCACGGAGGACACATGCCACCTCCAGGGCTCAAGGGGTCTGACTCAGGGCCTGGACAGGCTGAGAGATGGAAACTGGCTTGTCCAGCTGACGTCAGCTCGGGCTCAGGAGCATTTCTTGAGGACACAACCAGTGTCGCACGTCCACGATTCAGCAGCTGAAGCCAGAAGGTCCTTTGCAACACATTCCCCAGGTCCTTTGCAACACACCAGGGGGCTTCCAAGGACCCCTCCCCCCCGGTGCTCTCCCCACAGTGTCCTCAGGTCACCTTATGTCCCACCTGGGGCTGCAGGGACCAGGATACCTGTGTACAGTCGGTGTCCCTCTGAAGTGTGTGGCATGTGTGCTGTGGGCAGGGCAACAGGCCGAGTGCAGGGGGCACTCACAAAATGTAGGGACAGGAGGGCTGCAGGCTGGGGCCACTGAGGGTCCCCCAGTGCCAGAGGGGCTGGGCGGCAATGGCTGAGGCCACCAGTCAGCCCCGCCAGGGCTCAGGAAAAGCTTCTGTCACTGCCGGCAAAGTGACGATGGGGACAGGACAATCAAGAAAAAAAAGCAATGATTCGGGTAGCAGAGTCAGAGGCTGTGGGCAAAATAGAAACAGAGAGCCAGAAGGGAACATGGGGTCCCACCCGCTGCCCCGTCACACCACTCCTGCCGCTGCACTGATGCTGGGTCAGGGAGAGCTCACTCACCTGGCAGCGGCTCATTAGCTAAGACCAAACCTGAAACTCGTGTTTCCACCTACAAGAGACCACGCTCGTCACTGCCCCGCCGTACCACCAGCGTGGGGCCTCCAGAACCCAAGCTGGCGTGAGGCTGCAGTCTCCGATAGAGAGAGAATCCTGCAACAATGACAACAAAGGGCTTATATTCCCAATATACAATTTTTGCAAATCAATAAGACTGGGTGGACACCCTGAAGAAAAAGTGGGCAAATTCATAGCCAACTCACAAGGGAACAATATATGTGATCGATAAAGCTCAGGGAAATATGTTCACGCTTACTTAAAAAGGCGTATCGGATTAAAATAATGAGACGACTTTTTTTTCATGTGTTAAATTAGAAAAGACTTTTCTTAAAAGCTAATACTCACTTGTGTTGATGGAGAAATGAGCATTCTCACAGTTGTCGGTAGAAGAGTAAGCGGCACAACCCTTCCGGAAATCAATCAGACGCGATATCAGAGACAAGAACGTTCACATCCTCTGAGCCACTAATCCCACTTCTAGGACGCACTCTTAGGGAGACAGACATTAGACAGGGCTATACGTATAACGTGTTTGCTGCTGTAAGATTTATTTTAAAAACCGGAAAGAACCCACCTGTCGAAAAGTGGGAATCGTTAATTGAATTATGGCGTTGCCATGTAATAGAATACTATATATTATGTATTGTATTATATATTCTATTACGCTATTAAGATCATGTTTTTGAAGTATATTTAATGAAATGGTAAATACTAATGACATAAAATTAAGTGAAGCAAGCATATAATACTGCATATACAATATCATCCCAATTGGTAAGTTTCTATGGAGAGAGAAAGCGAGGAAAAATATATGTGTGTGTGTGTGAGTGTGTGTGTGTGTGTGTGTGTGTGTAAAAAGTGCTAGTGCGCATTACAGCAATGTGAGTTGTTGGGATACATGGGAGGTGAAAGCTTGCATACAACACACATACTTCCCAAGTTCTCTCTGAAGTGGACACTCAGGAAGGACCCTGTCGTGCAGGGGACCCTGCTCGCTGTGCCATTTGTCGTGCAGGGCGTCCGGTGGGGTCTCAGCTCCTGCTCCCCACACAAGAACGCAGGACACGGTGAGGCCAGAAAGGAACACCCACGGAGCCATAGGTAGGGGAGTAAAACCAATATATTCTCACCGGCGGCATCCGCCTCTCTGCAATCCGCTCTTGCTAGCCCCCATTTTTTTTGCTAGCTCAGCCACAGCCATTATATTAGTGGCCAATGGCTTACGGGTTACAGCTGACGGCCAACTAGCCACAGCTGATGGCCATCTGATCACAGTTGATGGCCATTTACTACCCGAGCCAGCACCTTTCTATGTGAGGCCAAGAGCCTGGAAACTGTTTTTTGGGGGCTTTGTCTCCACACTCCACCCCTACAGGGTCTCGCCTCACAATCTATGCGACAAGCGTCTTCTGTGAGGGGCCCTGTGCGAGGAGCCTGGAGGTGAATGCACTATCCCGGACACAGCCAGGCTCTCTGAGCACAGCCAGGGTTTCTCAGGGCACCACCAGTGCTTCTGGTCACAACCAGACTTCCTGGGCTTCTTAGGGTACCACCTGTCTCCTCGGGCACAGCCAGAGTTTCTCAGGGCACTGCCACTCTCTCTGGGCACAGCCAGACTTCCTGGACACAGTCAGGGCTCTCAGGGCACTGCCACTCTCTCTGGGCACAGCCAGACTTCCTGGACTCAGCCAGGGCTCACAGGGCACTGCCACTCTCTCTGGGCACAGCCAGACTTCCTGGACTCAGCCAGGGCTCTCAGGGCACTGCCACTCTCTCTGGGCCTCTCGGGGTACCGAGCTGGAACAACAGCGGCTCACATCAAGGTGCTTACATATTATCAATGGTGGCCAGTCAAGACACAAAAGCAAACATCCGCCAGTCCCACTACATGGTGGTATGTTCCCAAACAGTCAAGCGTCCATTAAATCAGGGATAGAAGGCAATTCCTCATAGTCCATAGTCATTCACCAGGGCTGTCCTGGGCGTGAGGGATGACCTTGACCTCACCCTCATCTCCCACGGAGGACTCAGCAAGTGTTTCCTCCTGGGACAAGTCCTGCATCCAGGCTGCCTCAGCAAGCACTTCCCAGCCCACAGGGCGGCAATGTCCTCCGCTTTCTCCGGCCTCTGCTGGTTGGGGAACTGTCCACATCTTCCCACCCCTCCACGGGGATCGAGCTCTCCGGCAGCTGCTTCTCCTGGTCTTCCTCAGACTGAGCTTTCAGACGCACAAACTGCTCCACTGCCCTTCGGGGAGCTTTGGCCAGCACCGTATCCTGCCGACTACGCCATGTGTCGTGCAGGGGACCCTGCTCGCTGCGCCATTTGTCATGCAGGGCAGCAGGCGGGTCTCTGCTCCTGCTCCCCACATAAGAACGCAGGACATGGTGAGACCAAAAAGGAACACCCACGGAGCCATAAGTAGGGGAGTCATATCACTATATTCTCGCCGGCGGCATCTGCCTCTCTGCAATCCGCTCTTGCTAGCCCCCGTTTTTTTTTTGCTAGCGTAGCCACAGCCGTTATATTAGTGGCCAATGGCTTACGGGTTACAGCTGACGGCCAACTAGCCACAGCTGCTGGCCATCTGATCACAGTTGATGGCCATTTACTACCCGAGCCAGCACCTTTCTATGTGAGGCCGAGAGCCTGGAAACTGCTTTTTGGGGCTTTGTCCCCACAGACCCCTTGGAGAGCATGTGCTCTCCAGGGTCCCGGGAGGGTAATGGTCACCATCCTGCTTGACAGCCAATCAGATTGTCCTGCAGCATCGAGGCCAGATGTCCTGGGGGCGCTGGTTCTTCAAGGCCACTTGGAAGGAGCTGAGCTACTCAGGGTGGCAGGAGGTCAGAGACCAGGAAGCTGGGCTGCTGGCGGAGAGGGCCGGGTGGGGGTGAGAAGGACGCACAGAGGTGTGGGACCAGGGCTGTGGGTCTGGCGGGACGTCCCCTGAGAACCAGCTGGGTTCCCGACTCCTGGTTTTCACAGCGTCCCTTTGGGCCTTATACCAACATCACTTTATTTTAACTTCCTTGAAGGAATTTCTGCTTCTTGCAACCAAATAATTACAAACCAGACAAATTAGGAACAGCATTATTTTAAAATTCGTGTTATAAGAAAATTCAAAAGAACCTACAAAGTATTAAATTTAGTAAGTGAAATTGAGCAAGGCTGGTGAATACAAGGTCAATACACAACCATATTTCTCCAACAATAATAGTTAATAGAATTTAAAAAATTACAGTATTTACAGTAGCATAAAAATATCAAGTATCTAGGAAGATAGCTAGAAAAGTTATAGAAGATGTCTGCCCAGGAAACCAGAAACTGTGCTGAAAATTTCAAACTCATAATAAATGGAGGCATGTACCATACTCATGGATTAAAAAACGACCTACTGAAAAGACGCCGATTCTCCCTACAATGACCTTTAGGTTCAGTGCAATCTCAGTCCAATTCCAATTAGCTCTTTTCTTGGAGTTGACAAGGTCATTCGGAAATTTCCGTGGAAATGTGGGTGACCAAGCAGCCAAGGCAATCCTGAGAGTGTGCGAAGCTTAGAGGACTTAAACTCTGGTTCCATCGGCTCTGGCTGCTCTAATGAACCCCACAGATGGGGGCTGAAAAAACAGCATTTCTTCCTCATAGTTCTGGAAGCTGGAAGTCCAAGGTCAAGGTGCTGTCATATTCACTTCTTGGTGAGGACCCGCCTTCTGCTTGTGGGCAGCTGCCTTCTCGCTGTGTTCTCGCAGGGCAGAGAGAGGAAGGGCTCTGATCTGTCATAAGGGCCTCACTCCCATTGTGGGTGCCCTATCCTCACGATCTGATCTAAGCTTAATCACCTCCCAAGGGGCCCACCTCCAAATCCCATCATGTTGTGGGGTTAGGGCCTCAACATATGAACTTGGGGGGTTGGGGGGACAAAAATATTCAGTCCATGACATTATCCAAATAAGACTGGAGCAAGACCAGACAAATAACCTAAAAGAATAGAGTCCAGACACGGACCCCACATACATGTCGCCCGATTTGTAACAGAGGTGACACTGAGAGCGCTGGGAAAAGGATGGGCTACTCAATATGCTGGGCTGAGTGCAGTGGGTACGCATCTGGGAAGGGACGACTGCTCTCACACACAGAAGTGCAAACCAGGATATCCTAAGATATGATCAGTCCCCTGCTGTGAAGAGGAGAGTAATAGTGTTCAGAGAAAGAGGGAACAGAGGTGATAAAACCAAAGGCAGGAGAACACCCAGGAGCTCTGAGCTGAAGCAGTGATCAGATGGAGTGATGAGGGCCCATCGGCGTGGGAAGGCCGGTGATGAGGGCTCAGGCTTGCAGGATACAGGGGGGCCTTTCAGGGGCAGAACAAAACCCAAACCCAATCCCCTCCACCTTGAGTTTGTTCACTTCAGACTGCATCGATGCTGACAGGGTGGGACTTTGCACCTTGCACCAGCTCTCACAGGGCGCTGGTGAAGCGGGTACTCTGCAAAGGTCAGCTGTTTAGAAGCACCCAAGATGCTTTCAGAAAGACCTGTGGTCTTTGTTGAAAGAAGAGCCAAATAAATGAAAAAGCAGCCCCTGTTCACGGATGGGAAGATAGAATCACTAAGATGGCTATCCTCCCCAGGTTAATCTACGGATTTGATGCAATCCCTATTGGAAGCAAAGCTGGCTTCGCTGAAGGAACCGCCAAGCTGATTCTAAGAGTCACACGGCATTGAAGGCTCCACAATAACCGGACAATCTTGAAAAAGAACAAAGTGGGAGGATTCCCAATTTCCAATTTTAAAACTTAAAAAAAACCAAACAAAACAGAAATCAAGACAGTGTGGCGTTGGCATAGGATAGACAATGGACCAAGGAAATAGAATGGAGAGTCCAAAAGTAACCCCATGTACCTAAGGTCAACTGATTTCAACCGGGGTCCCAAGACCACTCAATGGGGAAAGGACAGTCTCTTCAACAAATGGTTCTGGGATGACGATAGACTGAAGTTGGACTCAGCTCACACCGTACACAAAAGTTAACTCAAAATGGGTCAAAGACCTACACGTATGAGTGACAACTATAAAATTCTTAAAACACAGGGGTGTGTGTATGATTTCAGATTTGACAATGGAGGTGACACACATCTTAGATGTGACACCAAAATCATGAGCCACAAAAGAAAAAACAGATAAACTGGACTTCATCAAAATGAAAAACACTTATGGTTAAAAGACACTATCAAGAGAGTGAAAAGACAACCCCCAGAATGGGAGAAACTATCCGAAAATCACATGTGTGAGAAGGACTTGTATCTAGACTATATAAAGAACACTTACAAAGAATAAAAAGACAAAGGACTCAGTTTAAAAATGCGCATGATCTAAATAGACGTTTCTTCAAAGAAGATATAGAAATGGCCAAAAAGCACATGCAAACATGGTCAAAATCATTAGTCACCAGGGAGACGCAAATCAAAACCACAGTAGGAAACAAGGATGGCCATAATCAAAGTCAGACAATAACAACTGCTGGTGAGCACACGGAGAAATCGGGCCCCCGGACACTGCTGGTGGGGTGCAAAATGGGGCAGGCCCTTGGAAGAGTCCAGCCGTTTCTCAAATGGTTAAACACAGAGTTACCGTACAAGCCAGCGATTCTACTCATAGGTATTTACCCAAGAGAAACGAAAACATGTATTCACAAGAAAACTTGCACAAGAATGTTTATAGCAGCATTATTCATTAAGCCAAAAGGTAGAAACAACCCAAATATCCATTATGAATGGAGTTTCAACGTGTGCTGTAGCCACGCAGGGGAATATTATTCAGCCATAAAAAGGAATGAGGTACAGACACACTAAAACACGGATGAACTGTGAAAACATTTTGCTACGTGAAGGAAGCCAGTCACCAAAACCCCCGCATGTTTTATGTTTCTACTTATATGAAATGTCCCTAGCAGGCCAATCTATGTAGACAGAAAATAGATGAGTGGTTGCTTGGGGCTGGGAATACGGGCAGATGGGAGGGTGACAGCTAAAGAAACACGGGAGGGTTTCTTTCTGAGTGGATGAAAATGTTCTGAAATTGACTGTAGCGATGGCTGCACGTATCTGGGAATAGACTGAAAACCATTGAATTGTACATTTTCAATAGGTGAATTGTATGGTATGTGAATTATTTCTCAATAAAGCTGTTATAAAAAAAGTCCTGTGGTTTTATCAAAGCATAAAAAAATCAGCATTGCTCTTCATGGAGAATTTCTCTTACAGCTTTTGGTTTTCCTGGGAAACCACATTTCCTGGAGAAAGTTGGCACCCGGGACCCCTTAGGGCTCCTGCAGGCTGTGCCCTCCGCGAGGGTCTTCCCAGCCTTCCGCTGCCCAGGAGGGCAGACTACCTTTGTCACCTCTCTCCTTAGCACTTATTCCACTAAATTAAGTACAGGCTTTCCTGAATTAACTCCTGTACTCTCACCCCCGAGACCATAGGCCCCTGAGGTGGGGGCTTTCCTGCTTGGATGATCGCTGCAGCCCAGGACCCCAGCTTTTAAACCAAACTTTCAAGGAAATGGTGTTCTTTTCCATGTAGCCAACCACTGCAGGGGTTCCTGACCTCAGGTCCTGACCTTGAGTGGGGAGCAGTTACATCTTTATTTTCACCAACTTCTACAAAGTTTAGCAGTTCTTTCCATTATAAACAGAGGCAACAAGGCCCAGGTGTTGTAGCCATTCCAGGGACTTTTTGCTGAGATCGCGAGAGGTTGTTTCTGGTTATGACGACTTCAGAATTCTGGTAATTAGGACACCTGTTGCTAGATTTTCTGACTTTAATGCATTAATAACAGAGAAGCAGGCATATAACAATACCACAAATTGGATTTTCAGTGCTTTGGCAACTATTCAATGGCATTAATCTTCTTTGTAAACCTGTGTGTTTTCTTTTATGCGCCTGAAAGCATCGTTCTGAGACAGCGTCCATGGCACAGAAAAGAATGAGGCCCCTGCTTCTGGGCTCAGGGTGTGTGGTTGACAATTCAGTTTTTTATTATCTAGTATGGTTCTGCTCCGCAGCATGTAGATTTTGCGCTACTTTTCAAAGTAACAAAGTAACAAAATACGTTCTTCAAAGCAACAAAACTACAAGAACTCCTGAGGTAGGCCCAGCCACCCCGGAGGCCAAGGCAGCCGGAGACCCCCAGCTCCATTCAGAGTGTTTGTGGAGGCCTCACACAGATGCCGGGGTCACTACTCCGGCCTTCAGATGGACCAGCACTGAGGGGTTCAAGCCCTGGAGTTGAGTGGGGCCAGCTCGGCCGGCACAGAGCGCGAGGCCTGGGAGGGAGACACTCATGGGGATCATGGGGGCCCACAGCACAGCAGGCACTACAGTGGGGGGGATGGAGAAAGACCCCCCCCCCCAAATGCTGCCCTCTACCTTGGGTCCGTGAGCAATCGGCAGAGTGAGAGGGTGTTGGGTCACAGTCCTTCCTGACCAGCTCCTCCGAGTGACGGCCACTTCTAAGTGCCTAGGACAGGTGGCTATGGACCGGACAGCACTCGGGGTTTGGGGTCACGAGGCCTGGGCAGAGTCCAGCGCCCCTCTGAGGGGCAGAGACCTTAAGAAAGACAATCGCAGTCTTCTCATCCCTGAGACGGGGCCTGTATCACTGTGTGCTCAGAGCCTGGCTGCCTGTCTGGGGCTGCCGGGCAGCTTCCGGCCATCTTGTGTCCAGGTCTGATCCATGTGGGGAAACTAAGAAAGGGACAGAGAAGCAAAGGCATTAAACGAAGCATCTGCACCGTGTCAGAGGGATTTCTATTCCAAAAGCAGTTCTACGGGCGACTAACGCTTCTCCTTGACAAAAATAAGTCTCCAACAAGGAAGTTACAGAGCAGCCCGTGAAGCAAGGTGCTGTAAGTCATTAGGGATGGCTGGTCTCTGCTAGGGTCCCGGGAGGGACTCAGCGACCAGGGGGCAGAGAACAAAAGGAGAAAATATGCCTTGGAAAACACAACTGTTCTCGGACACTGGAAAAGCCGCTGCCGCATTTTCCTTCTTCGTGAAAGCTAAGGGACAGTTCGAGAATTCGCAGTCACTGAATTAGATCTTTAGGAAGAGAGGAAATGGGAGGGAGACCACTGCACCCTCCCGAGCGCCCGCAGGCCCAGGTGAGACCCAGGTGAGAATCTGGGGCTCCGGGCTTGTCGCTGACTTTAAGGTAGGAGAATGGCAGCTGGAGGCTCATCTCTAAACTGAACTGCTGTGGGGGGGGGGCACACATTTAGGCTCGTTGGGGGGTGGCACTGGAGCCAGCCTGTGGGGAGGGTGTGCTGAGAAAGAGGGACTTTTGAAAAGAAATGCAAACCAGGTACTCTGACACCCAGCTGACACCTGCGACAGCCTTTGCCAGAGGGTCTTCTGGGTTGCCTTAGAGACCAGATGGCTGGTTTGAGAATAAAGCATCTGTTTGCGCAAAGCTGATGGGCTACGCCTTTTAACAACAGTTTGGCCCTCTGTGGGCCAAGCCAAACCTCAGAAATAGCCCCTGGGGTCCAGCTAGGTGTAGGAGTCTGGTGGCCCGGATCTGCCCCAGTGAATCTGAAGCTCACTGCAGATGGGGCCCATCAGGGCTCTAGGAGCTGCGTAGCTCCCCAAAATGGTTGCAGATGGAATGAGGGCATCTTAGGTGTGGGCAAGAGTCCTGCCAAGAGCCTGAGCCACGGGTGTGTGTACACTGAGAGAAGGTGTCACTGTCACAATTCAACACGCTGGAGACTCTGCTGTGTGGCTTTGTTGTAACTGAACCATCTTCATCAATCCCGGAAATCAATTGGTCAGCTGGCCTTGAACAAACATGCTTGCTCAGACGTCCCCCACTCCCCATGCATGCATGATGGCGTCTTCTAATAACTGCAGAAATAGCAGGAGAAAGCCAGCGGGACCAAGTAACCCTCGTCACCTGAGAAGCACCGTGTACCACTTTGACACATAGTTCCATGTTGCAAACAATCGTGGATGCGCGAGAATTCAAGTGAGAGCTGGAGTCTAGGGACGACTTTCGGAGGAAGGGCTTTTCAACCTCAAACTAAAGAAGTCCTTCAATGGTGCTCAGGCTCCCAGGCTGCTGCTGGGTAACCAGAATCGACTGGCTCGGCAATAGATGATGAAACCTGTAGCCACAGAGAACTAAAATTAATTATAGTTCATGAAACTGCACCACAAGTTGTCGAACTAAGAAATGCTTTATGGTTTGGTTTTCCTTCTGTGTTTAGTCAAGGAAGTGGCATCGCCAAGCCTGGGACATGGACACATTCTTTCTCTGTGTGAAGCTTGCGTCTCCCCCACCAGTATTACGTGCCTGCGCGTGAGGGTGGAGGGTAGAGGGCGGAGGAGAGGTGGTTCGTTTTAATCCTAATGAGTGTATGGAAAGGCCACTGTCCTCCTTGTCTTAAAACCCACACCTTAACGATCTCAGTGCCTGGGGGCGCGGTGGTACAATTGCAGATGTCACCCCACTAGCTTTGCTTGTGAAAATACTTTTCTCCCTAAAGGACATCATTTCCTGGGCATGTGGGACAGACTGCGCCACACTTGGGGGGATGAGCATTTGTGGGGAGCCCATCATTGCCCAATGTTTAGAGGCCACGATTGGGCAGGCCTGCTCCGAGTGCAAAGGAGGGCAGCTGAATTTGCGGGCGGGGGGCAGCTGAATTTGGGGGAACTGAGAGTACGGGCTGATGGGCTTGGGATCATCTTGGGTTTGTTCTTACCAGAAAGCTCGGGGGGTGGTCGGGGGGCGAGCAGGACTCGACCGAGTGTTTGCCATAATGGAGACTCAGTAATGGAGAAAGTGGTCCTGGCCATTGCTTTTCCCCCTAGAACTTTTCTAATCAGAATGGATCTCGCTGTCAGGAAAGCGAGAGGCCATGAGAAGTGAGCTATGGCGAAGGCGATTTCCTAGACCTGCAGACTGGCGGAGCCCAGCGCACTAGGACTAGTTTTTTTTTTTTTTTTTTTTTTTTTTTTTTAGTCTAACAAGAATCAATATTTAAGATTATGCAATGTCCATACCAGCCCAAAGGAGCTGCCAACCCAAGGACAAGGGCTGCATAATTTACAATGCAAGGAATCCATTCTTTTTCAGAGGGGGAAGGGAAAAATCAAGATTTAAGCTTTCTATCCTGGCCTGAACTTTTCTCCTCCATTCTTAATGGCCCTAGACGTAAATAAACCATCCATTTCGCTTTGTATGAATGGTCAGACTCTGAGAACAACGACAGGCCAGAGTTAGATGCCCAAGCACAGGTCTGAGCCGATTGCCTTGTCCACAACCCTCATCTGCATTCTTCCACCTTACTGCGCTGTCCTTTAGCCTGGTGAAGACCTGCGCTCCATGCTTTGCCCCTACAATCAGCAGAGAAAGCCTTTTTATTGTCAGCTACTAATGGCTCTCCTGTCCCATATTTTTAATGTGAAGATTAAATATTTATAAATGTCTCGTCAATAGCATCCCCTAAGTGGGCCGTCGCGAAGCCGCAGACGTGGGCCGAACTCACTCACACGAAGTCAGAGGTCGCAGGTCAAGAGAGCTGGCAGCAGTGGCTGTGGACCGCATCTGCTGTCACCAGGACATGGCTGTTCTTTACAGGGCCAGGTTTTCCTCAAAAAGCCTGCACCACTGCCAGGGAAAGTTTCCTTTGTCTCTAGTTACCAGAATCACTGACCTCTGCCACCCCACAGGTCACCTGCCAGGTGACCCACTGGGTGACTTACCTGGACACTGTCCATCTCAGGGTGTCTCTGCAGGAAGCACTGGCCCTTTCTGGAAGCAAAAGGTAAGGAGAGATGGGGTTTGACCAAAGCATAGCAGGGCAGGAGGACACGCTCTACAAGTTTCCAGGGGCAGGGCAGGGGCAGCGGGGTCCAGCGGGAAGTGGGGAGCCCCGGCACTGACATCGGCCACATCCAGCTGTGGCTCAGGAGCCATCTTGACACCCAGCTCACACCTGGCTCCTTCCTCACCTTGCCTCTTAACCTGACTCTCCGTTCCACCACACTGGCCTGTCACAATGAGAAGGCAGGTGGCTTGGCCACCAGCCGTGAAGTGGCAGCTGGTCCTGCACGGCGTCTGTCCGTGACCTCAGGGCTGGCTGACAAGGTGGCAGAACGAGACTGAACAGGGGGACACTGAGCTGAGGGGGTACATGGAGGAGGTGTCAGTGGCATGGCCTCTGTCTCGTGAGAGGGGCTGCTCCCTGGCCACTGTGAGAGGCCGCTGATCCACGGTGTGAGGGTGGCTGGGAGCGGGGGCCCTGGCGGGGATGGCCAGCCTGGGCACCACGATAGGGTCAGGGTGTGGGTTTGAAACAGGAAGTGTGCATCTGTGTGCTGAAGAATGGCCGGGGCACCCTGGGCACAGGCTTCAGGGGCCAGGGCTACACAGGCGAACCCTGGAGGGTGGGGAGGTCGGTACTGGGCAGGAGACGGCCCAGACCAGGGCAGCCACAGAGCAGAGCAAGGCCACTGCAAGGTGGACAGACAGTGGCAGGAGGATGGGGTGCAGCCGCCCTAAATGAGACAGCAGAACTGCACTGTGGCACACGTGAGCTCCGGGACCCCTCCACGTGACCCTTGGAGGCCCTGGAAGGTGAATCTGCTTCTACCTATATGAGAAAATGTTCTCAGTTGGACCAGATGGTCCAGTGAGGGGGCAACGGGCCTGGGTGGGGGGTGGGGGAACAGGAGTGACCGGGGCAATTTGGGACAAGCTACTCAACCTCTCGGGGACGTAGTTTCACCCCAAGGAGTGGGGGCAGTGAGGTTTGCCTGTTTTCCTTACAGGGCTCTGAACCTAAATGGGGCAGTGGAGACTGGCGTGCTTTGATGGAACCAGGCATGACACGACGGCGTGTGGGGTGTAGCAGACAAAGGAGTGGCCATGGCCTGTGTGTGGACACAGGGAGAACTCACTGCTCATGCCACTGTGAGCTCCAGAGGACGACAGCAGTTGTTCGGTCTGTGCCACGGAGTCACACTGGAGGCCATTGGGGTGGTGCTGGGCAAGGGCCACTCACACCCATCTGCTGGGGACTCGGAGGAAGGAGAATGAGGCACAAACACCCGGCTGCTTCCTGCACCCAGAACTTTCCTGCACGCTGGGCAGAGAGCAGAGGGCAAGAAAGGCCATCTCCTGTCCTGCCAGTGCCGCCCACCTGGGAGATGCAGAATCCAGCCTGCTCGCGGACGAGTGCTGGGCTGGCCCAGGCGGGGCCGGGCCTCCCCACAGGGGAGGCCTCACCTGTCTGTCACTTCTGTGGCGGTGGCACCTTTCCAGGAGACAATGTCCACACGGTGGCCTTGCAAACTGTAAAGTGCTGCCCCAGTGTAAAGACTGTGCTTGTTTCCACACATCAGTGGGGCATGGACACTTCTTCAAGTGGCTGAGATCAACGTGACCACAGTCCTTCCTCAAAGTGAACCGGAAAAGACCCACATAGAGCAAGACCTGTGCCAACAGGTTGGGACCAAAACCGGTGTGCATGGCACTGGGGAGCCATGGCACCGGTGCAGCCCCACCAGACTACAAACACCCAGAAGGCAGGCAGCTCTTGGGGTCTCGCCTGGATACCCTGTCATTGAGGGAAGGACATGAGTGTGCACCTTGGACCATAAATGTCCACGTCTCCAAGACAGGAAGGCAAGAGAGCTGGGATACTGCTCCTCATCGGGGTATGCTGACAAGGCGACGTCAATCATCGCTGAGACAGAACCGGTCGGCCTTCCACAGGGAGACAAAGCCAGCGAGCAGCCTGGAGGACCTGCACCCCTGGAGGGCCCGTCGGGGGCGGCGGCGCTGTGAGCGGCTGTGATGATGAACACGCATTGATTTCTTTAGTGCCTCTCCGGGGCCCCAGAGCACTTCCTGCACTTATTGGAAAGTGCCTGAAACCAAATTGAAGACAGGCCCAATGAGGAGAATGAATCCTAACGTTCAGGGCATCCCAGGGCTTCGGAGCAGATGGGAGAGACAACAGGTACTCCGCCGCCCCTTTGCAGACACTTAAGGAAGACGCTCTGCCCCACTCCGTTCAATAGCCTGCCATTGCCTCGCCAGTAAAACCGACATTAAGAGGTTAGTGTACACGCGCTGATGGCGGATGTGCTCAGCTGTCAGTGAAGGACCTCCAAGTGGTCTGCAGCCCCGCAGGCATGAAACGGTGCTCGGGGCCCCCGCTGGTGCACACGGCCTCCTGGGACTTGCTTTTCTCCCCCTGGGCGGGTGCCCTGCCGTCCCCCCATGTTCCTGCAGCCTGGCCCCCACACGTGCAGCCGGGGTGTGTGCCGGGCCTGGCCAGGGACACCCACCAGGCTGCTGGGAGCTTGCCGAAGCAGCATCACTCGACGCCCAGGCCCTCAGAAAATAAAACCACTGTCTAAAACTTTCTACTTGGAAATAACGTCAAATGTACAGGAAAGTTGGCAGAACAGAAGCAGTATGGAGAACACCCAGTAATTCTTCGTTCCTCTCCACGTCCCGCCACCAGCGTCCTCACTGACCCCCTGGCCTGCCTGCGTCTATGCTTCTGAACCGCTTGGGAGGCAGTTGCTCACATCACAGCTTTTTATTCCAGACACTACAGTGTGTGTCCCTCACGAGTGAGGAGGGCGCTCGGCACAGTTCTCAACCCCAGCAAGTGCAGTATTGACACAACACTGACGTCCACCACCCGTGTTCCAATTTTGTCAATTGATCCAATAACGTCCTTTATCACATTTTCCCCCTTTCTTATACAGGATGTCGTCTAGGAGCAGGTATTGCAGTTAGTTGCCACGTCTTTTTAGTCTCCTTTCATCTGGAATATTCTCTCATCCTTTGTCTTTTCTGATATTGATATTTTTGAAGAAAAAGCCAGGATTTCATAGTAGTTTTCACTATGGGTTGCTGGGCTAGAAGAACCTGCTTAGACAGAACCGGTGTCCCACAGACACAGGGTTCAGACCCAGTTTCAGCCCTCCAGCTGTGGCCACACTGTGTTTGTAACCAGTGGATTGTGCCATCTGGCACCAAAGGGTTGAGGCTTATGGGTGCCCATTTGAAGGTGTCCCCAGAGTGATGTGGGGAGGGAGAGGAGCACAGCTCTCTCCAGGGGCTCGTTTTGGCCACCAGCCCCTTGGCTCCCAGACTCACAGGTGGCATAGGTGGCACTCCTTTGAGCTGTGCGAGTGTCTGTGAGGCCCATGGATCACAGAATCCTGGGGTGCTTGGTGGACCAACTCCTGGCTGAGTCGCTGATGAGCAATGATGCTGAGAAGTCCACTTCCCATTCAGCTGATAGTGAACTTGACCAAGACTGATAGTGACAGAGACTTGATTCTGTTTCTGGGATCGTATCCCATGGAGCCCCATGGACACTTCTGCAGAACATGGCAGGGTCCAGGGAAGTCCGGTGAGCACAGCAACCTCTGAACAGCTGCCTCGTCACCTTTTCCTGCCTCTGGTAACACAGGAAATAGAGAGTTGGGAGTTAGTTAGAGGAAGGCGAGGAGGAGGTCTGTGTGCAACGAGGGGTGGGGAGACAAAAGACAGTTAAGGCAACTGGGCAGGCCCTGATCTTGCTGCCCCTGGCTGGGCAGACCCAACACACCGAGCACTCAGCTCAGGGGCCCAGCCGGGGGCCCAGCACTCTCCTGGTTGGTCAGCGTCTCCACCTCCTAAGGCAGGACCACCCATGACTATGCAGATGGAGATGTACGGAATGACTGTCGGAGCTGGAGAAAGAGGGACCTGTGTTAGGAGGTGGCAGAAGCAGGGTCAAGACCGTCACTGGCATTTACCCTGGAAAACAGAAAATGTATCTAAAGAACTTGTAAATATGAATAAAAAATATTTCTAGGCAGACTATTGAAGGGATCAGTTAGCTTCCTGTCACTCTGTAGGAGAAGAAGTAGCAGGGAGAGGTGAGCTAAACAAATAAACTGATGTTTACAAGCAGAATTTAGAGGCAATATAAAAGAATCAGGACTAGGTAGCTGGTTGAAAAATCAATGTAGTTCACATTTTCAGTTTAACAGTCAGTGAATATTCCTAAAGGAAGAAATGGTCTCAGAGTAAAGACTGATTTAAGTGTATGGTTGTAAGACGTCAGAAAGATTTAAGGCAAAGGCAGTGCCTTACAGAGCCTGCAATAAAAGACCCTTCCAAGAATCCGAGGGGCATGTTCTCATAGGAGCCTGACATATCCAATATATACAGAGAGGTCCATCTTGAAAAGAATCATGGTTGGACTTTGGAGGACATAGAGAACAGTCTAATACGATTTGTAGGAGACCTACAACACTTTTACGAGAATTATATCAATAAGAGCATCTTAGTAGGTACAGAAAAAACATTTGATAAAACTCAACTCATTCACTTTAAAAATTCTCAGCAAGCAAGGAATGGAAGGGGACATCCTCAATGAGATAACAATGTTCATGAGAAACCCAGCTAACAGCATGCTCAGTGGTAAGAATTTGAATTCTTTTGCCCTAAGGTGGGGAACATGATGAGAAGACACATTCTCTCCTCTTGTATTCAGCACTGACAGGAGGTTATAACCAGTGAAATAAGGCTAGGAAAGGAAATGAGAGGCATAAAAATGGGAGAGGAAAACTGGTTACTGCCCACGGGTGATATGATTATACATGGAGAAAATCCTAAGTAATTAAAAAGGAAACTATGAGGACTAATCAGTAAATATTTTAAGGCTGTGAGATTCAAAGACAAACCAGAAAAAATTAATTGAGTCAAGGTCATGAGAGAGAAGGCAAGTGTGAGAAACCCTCACAGGTGGGTGGAGACGAAGGAGATGTGACGTCTAAATGTGACGTGGTATCTTGGATGGGATCCTGGAACAGAACAAAACGTCAGTGGGAAAACTGGGGAAATCTGATAAAGGCTCTAGTTAACAGCAATTACCAGTGTTAATGTGTTAGTTTTGATAACTGCCCCAGTGTTACTTAAGATGTTACTGTTACAGGAATCAGGGTCAAGGGCATTTGGGGACACGTATTATCTTTGCAACTCTTTTTTAAGTCTAAAATTGTATCAAAGCAAAACATTTAAAAATGCAAATGACATCAGAGGAGGCCTCCTGAGCACGACAGAGGCAGTGCACTATGGAGGCAGTGCACTATGGAGGCAGCTCAGCAGCAGCTCTGCAGTCAGGACAGGTTTTCCTTTTGCACCTAGACATTGTGCTCACCCTTCAACTTCCTTCCAAAGATTCTGAAGCCACTTAGTACCCTATAAAAAAGTACCCTATAAAGTACCCTATAAAATCTCTTGCTGCTTAAAAAGTAGTCACTTCTGTGAAAATGAAAAGGCATGCCGCAGGCTGGGAGAAAATATTTCTAACACATATAATAGCCCGAGGAATTGCTTCTAGAATATACGAAGAACTCCTACAACTGAACATTGAGATGACAAATAGGAAAATGACAAAAGTGCAAACAACCTCGTCACCAAGAAGATAAAAAAGAGCCAGGAAGCACAGGAGCAGCACCAACGCCATTATTCACGCAGCCAATGCAAAAATAAAGCTTCCATGAGATCTCACCTCACACCCATTGGGGGTACAACGAGAAACGATGGCAACCCTAAACGCTATACACATCGTCGGTGGGTGTGTACAATGGTACAACCACTGGGGAAAACTGAAAGGATCTCTACAGGTAAGTGAACAACTAGTAGCAATGACAGCCTCAGGCATATACCTGGGAGAAAAGCCGACGCCTGGCCACAAGACTGGAACAAGCACGTTCACAGGAGCATTCGTTTATAAAAGCTAGAACAACTCAGTGTCCGCCGACAAAAGAAGAGGAGACATGTTGTGGCATATTCTTACAGTGGAATGTTAGTCGGCAATAACAAATGCACTTTGGAATCAGGCAGCAAAGCAGCTGAAGCTCAGGCCGTGTTGCGAGCCAGAGCTCTGACGTCGGGTGCATGTGGTACGAGCCCACCTACAGAGGACTGGCCACCGCTGGGCCACGGCCACAGACGCTGAGCTGCAGCACTGTGGGGGCAGTGGGTGCCGACTGACCGGGTGGGGCAGAGTGGGCAGTTCCTGGAGCGGTGGGAGAAGCTCCAGACCTTTGTAAAAATTTTAAATGGTGGTAAAAGATACACAAGAAGTTACCGTTTTAAGCGTACAGTTCCGGGGCGTTAGGTCTCCCAGTGTCGTACAGCCGTGACCAGTGTCCACCGTACGTATGTACCACATTTTGTCTATCCACCCATCCATCCACTGATGGACATCTGAGGCTGTTCCTACCTTTTGGCTACTGCGAGTAACACCGCTGTGAACATGAGCGTGCAGACACCTGTTCAAGAGAAGTCCTGGACCTTGATTGGGGTGTTGGTTACACAGGGGCATGTGCTTTCCTCGTTCCGTGGCACACTGACAGTCTGCACGTCCAGTACTCTCGCACCCTACCATGAGAGACCTGGGGCCTAGTCCTCCTCTCCCTCTGCCCCCTCACCTGCGGGCCCCCACCCTGGGGTCTTGGGAGGACAGCCAGCCCGCCTTCCCCACGGGGCATTCTGGGAGTCGTGTTGCACGTGGGGAATGCTGGGCTTTCCAGGAGACGCCGGTGGCTGGCCCTGGGTACCTCCAGGCACTCAGGCCTTTGTCTGGTCACCCCCAGATTTCCACTCTTTGCAGCACAGTCCTGGAGGCAGCCTGTCCCCTCTAGAGTGGCCGTGACCACCTGCAGTGGGCAAGTGGCCTGTGTCATGAGCCGTCCCCAGGGTTCCCCACACGGAGAACACTAGGCTCTTCCAGACCTTTGGGAGTTGAAATCGGGAGCAGTGGAGTCGAAATCAGCATAAGGCACTCTTGCTTTCCTTGAAGAAAGTTCTGTATTGCATTAATAAAGAGACGCGGTAGGAATCCTGGCAAAAATAATAAAAAAGCAGCTTTGTTGGAGAGGAGGAGCTGCAAGCGCTCTCTAGGGGATCTATGCCTACTCCTGAGATAATTCTTTTCCGAAATAAGTTTGAGCTGTCCTCAAAAATAATTAAAGCAGCTTACATTTCAGTGAAGACAAGTGGAACAGTAGAAATCCTGGAGGTAAACATATGCCGCCTGTCTGCTGGGCACCGTCTTAGAGGAAATATGCTGCATCTCACCCAGGTACACAGACAGCGTTTTCTCTGCCTCGGCCTTCTCCCGTGCTGGCAGTGGGGTCCAGTGTACGGGCATCCATAGTGGGAACCCCACGCCGGGCAGGCTCTGCATCCTTTCAGACTGAGCTGTGGGCATGATGTCCAGGAAAGGCAGCAGAACCCCTAGCCTGGAACCCCCAATGCCCCCAGCTGGCCTGGCTCCCTGATGCAGGTGGGAGAGGAGCTCAGCCTCGAGCAAGAATGGTGCCCAGCCTGCCTGCAGCCAGGAGCCCCCCAAAGCCACCATTCCAGCCCCCGGGGATCCCGTACCTAGTGAAGTCCACACCCAGGCAGGTCACAAAGGATGGTGGTCTTCAGAATGGGCGATCCCCCAGCAGGGTCTGTAAAAATTCTGGTTCCCTGCACGGCATTCAGCTGCCTTCCACTGACCCTGGGTCCCTCTGGGTCTCTATGCCTGAGGTCAAGGGTCACAGCCACTTTCCATCCCAGGACCAACTGGAAGGGGCTCTCACCTCCATTGCAATAGGCCGGCCTGGGTGGCAGAGGCGGCCCTGGCCTGGGTGGCAGAGGAGGCCCTGGCCTGGGCTTAAGTCTTTCAAGCGCTTGCTGATTTTCCTGGTTGTTTTCACAGCTCCTTTTTCCTCCTCCGTAGTGAATCTTTAAGAATGGTGATTTGATACACAAAGCACACAATCTGACACTGGTTCATCCTTCAACGATACACCAGCATTTCATAAATGTTAAAACCTACACAAAATATAGCACCGTCGATACTATTAAAATGTTATTATTAATGCCAACACGGCAAGGACTCCTTGGCCTTACTAAACTGTAGTAATGTGAGGGCTCAGTTTCTGTCTAAAATTCCCAAAGAAGGCCTTTGCAGTAAAAGATGAAGTAAAATGATTCAGTCCAACTGTAGGCTGTGTTACTACTCTAAGCCCAGAGAACCTTTCCTGAGGCTGCAAACAGAACATACGGTGCCCATTTAAAATTCACCATTACATAGAGGAGGTCGGGGACGAACCCTTCTACTGAAGTCAGAGACCTGGCGAGCAGGGGCTCTGGGCAGGCTCCGCGGGCGTCCTCAGCGCGCCTGCCATCCCCAGGGGTGCTCACACTGCTCCCAGGAATGGCTGGTCCCGCCTGGGGCAGAGGCACGGGGGCAGAGAGGTGAGCACAGGCAGGAGTCTCCCCCCCCACACACACCTCCACACCCTCTGCTGGTGACTGACACAGCCAGTGTTTCCCCCAATTTTCTTGCTTATTTATTTTTTGGGTTGGGGAACCAAAGCCGCATTTACTTGTAAGCTGATTTCATGTTTTCAGCACCATCTTTAGGTGTTTACAGGGCACCTTCCCTAAAAATTACTGGGAAGACCCTGGAAGCTACCTGGTTTTCACAGAATTTGCTCCCATCTCACTTCCCTTTTAGTGCTGGCACCCGTCGGTGACATCATATCTGCAGCACTTGCATTCACCACAGTGGTTAACGGTGCTGGGAAGACATTGCTGCTGCCTCTGAGACAGAAAGCAGCACAATGATCTCCCAACTCATTTCCAGACACCATCTTGGTTCAGAGGTCCCCAGCAAATTCACCAACCAGGGGACGCCTTCAGTGACAAAAGCTTAAAGATAGTGCCACTCAGCTCAGCTCACCAGATACAAAGCAGTGACTTTGAAAATGAAATAAAAATATTTTTTGGGGGAAACACATTAAGTATTGTACTTAAAGTGAGACCTTATTAAAATATTTTATTTTGTATTATTTCTTTTTTAAGTGTAGAATTAAAAACTAACATTTTATTATGGAGAATTTTAAAACATACATGAAGTAAGCAGAAAAGCATCATGAGTGAGCCCTGTACACCTATCATCCACCTTCCACATCCATCAACATTCTGCCCTCCTTGCTTCATCTATAGCCCCACCCTCCCCAATCACCTCCTTTTCCCAGGTGAAATTTACAGACTTTCAAATACACAAATCTTAACTATACATGTTTGACAAATAATAGATACATTCACTTAACCTACATTGCTAACAAGATAGATGTTTTTCATCACCCTAGAAAGTTCCCTCGTGCTACTTTCCTAGATAACCCACCCACTCCACTCCATACCAGCCTTTGGAATTTTTTCACCATGGATCAATTTTGTGTCTTCCTGAACAGCATGTAATTGAATTATAGAGTTTGTGTTCGTTCGTTCGTCTCTGCTTGGCTTCTTTCACTCAGCATAATGTCTACGAGATTTACCAATGTTGTTGCATGTAACGATGGTTCATTTCTTTTTATTGCTGAATAGTATTTCATTATGTGAATAGACCACCAACTGCTTATCCATTCTTCTATAGGTTATCCATTCTTCTTTAGGTTGTTTCCAATTTTGGGTTACTATGAATACAACTGCTAAAGTTTTCCAACTTTGTTCTTTTCCAAGGTTGTTTTGACTCCCCTAGGCTCTTCGCAGTTCCACACACAGTTTTAAACATCTTGTCAATTTCTATAAAATCTTGCTGGGATTATGACTGAAATTGTTTTGGAACTGTAGGTCAATTTTTGGAGAACTGACAGCTTAAAGATATTAATTTTCCAATCCATGAACATAGTATATCCCTCCATTCATTTGGGTCCATTCATTCAATGTCTCTAAGAAATATTTTGTAGTTCTCAGTATGGAGGTCTTATACATCATTCATTAAATCTACTTCTAAGCATTTTGTTTTTTGATACAACTGTAGTATTGCTTTTGAATTTCCCACTTGTTTCCATCTGTTTGCTGACAGTACATAGAAGTACCATTGATTTTTGCATACTGGCCTTACATCTGTGACCTTGCTAAATTAACCTTATTAGCTCTATAGTTTTTTCTTATTGATTCATTAGGATTTTCTATGAACACAGTCAAGCCATCCATAAGGAGGGACAGTTTAATCCCCATTTCCTCCTATCTTTATGAATTGTTTTACTTGCTTCACTGAAAAGCTAGCATATCAGGTAAATATTGAAGAGAAGTGGTGAGAGCAGACATGTTGCCTTGTTTCCCATCTTAAGGGAAAAGCGTTTCAACGTTTCACCTTTTAAGTATTTCGTTAGCTGTGGGCTTTTCATAGATGCCTTTCATCAACTTGAGAAACTTCCTTTTTATTCCTAATTTGCTGAGAGTGGTTTTAATGAATGAGTGTTGTGAGTATTTTCAAAGGCTTTTTCAGCATGTATTAAGATGGTTTCCTTTATTTTCTCCTTTATGAAGTTGATGTGGCAAACTGTATTGTTTGGTTTCTGAGCACCATGCCAGCCTTGCTTTCCTGGAATAAACCCACTTGATCAAGGCTTGAATGTTGTTCACTAGGGTTTTGTGAAAGATTTTCTTTTTGCATTTATGTTCATAACAGATACTGGTTTATAATATTTTTATGGTAATGTCTTTGTCAGGTTTTGGTATAAAGTTTATTAATGTTTTAAATCTGCTTTATTTAAATTTTCACTACATATGACTTAAATGTAAATATAGCCAGAAAGGAGAAAGAAAACTAATGTGTTGGTAGTATTATAATGGCAGTATTGTTATTCTTATTTTTGCATTGGGAAAATTGCTCCAGTCTAAAGGGGGGAGAAGAAGGATAAAGCTAACTAAGTGAGACAGGATGGTGAGGATGAGAAGCTCAGAGCTGACAATGGTTTTGGGACTCCTCACTCCCCCAGTCATGATGTCTGAGTGCTAACTTGATTGTCTCCTCAAAAGTTTTCCTCTTATTAGATTTTTAGGTGCAACCAGTTTTCCAGTTTCAATGGAAATCACTGGGAAAACTGATCTATTTTCTCAAGAGTTAAATCTAATTAAATCTAGAAAATGTTGAAACTAAGGCATAACAAATAATGTATGCAATAAATGGCATTTTAAAGGTGATTGAAGGAAATAGTTACCACATTTAGCACCATTGGTCTTATCAGAAGATATGTGTTGAGGGCCCACTACGTGTGTGACATGGCTGGGGAGTATCAGGCAGTGACCCAGAGAGACACAGCCTTGCTTCAAAGGACCCTGGAGTCCAACAGGAGGGCCATGTACACTCAGGGACCACAGAGAGGTGGCTCTTACTTAGAATAAGACAGGAGGGAGAGAGTGTCAGGGACAGTGATGATGGAGTGGAGGCAAAGCAGGACGAGCAGTGTCAGAGGGAGATGGGCAGGGGGAGTGGGGAAGGAAGAGAAAAGGAGGAGGGCAGAAGTGCAATGATGGATGGACGGCTGGGCCATCCAGGAGTTTGGCGAACTGGAGTAGGTCTGCTGGATATCTCTCATTGTCTGGACCACAGGTCCGCAAGGAGCCCCACTCTCTTCCTGTTCCTAAGAGGATTGGTCTTCGCCTGCCCTTCTGACACCCCTTCTGCGGGCTCTCCGAGCAGAGGCTGCAGAACCAGGCACCACAGCAGCCCACTGGCAGTTGCTAGGGTAACCGCACTCCAATATAAATAGCAGAGCAAATTAATCAGGGCCTGAAACTTGGGTAACTTCCTCAAGCTCCAGCTTAGTGCCTTTCTGTGGTGACAATGTAGGTGGGTTCCATGCTCTACTCCAATTTCTAAGTAAAGAAGAAAAAATTACAAGGCCAGTTTTTTGAAATCCTCTGGGTCTCCCGGTTTTATCAGGATGACCCAGTCCACATGGGCACGTCCAACCCTTGGATGGATGTCAGGGGTCCTTCATTCCAGAGGTCAAAGGCATCTTTGGAGAAAGGCAGGTTTCATCATCACCCCCAAGCACTCTGTTTTCAGAACTGGGTCCCCTCTATAGAGTTGTGAAATAGTTGACTACAAGTGCCCTGAACCCCATCCCCGGCCGTATCTTCATAGCATTACGGTGACTTCAAATGTTCCTCTTGACTTTCCTCTTCTTCATGATCTCCTCCACTAGAATGTACACCCCATGGGAAGGGGCTTCAGCTGTCCTGCTCACACTTACGTCCTGAGATCCCTGCACAGTGCCTGGCCCACGGCGCACGTTCAGATCCTCGTGGGAAGAAGAAATCAATCCACTGATGAACAAGACTTTAGGTGTTGGACTCTGTAGATGGAGGATCCGCTGAAAGGATCCAGTTCAATTCCCTGAGGAAAAGAGAGAAACTTTAGTCAAACTGATTGAACCCCCTCCCTCTGCCGTTGCTAGAGTCACTGCGTCTTGGCGAATTTTAAACCCAAGCCTCAGTTTCCCTGATATGAATTGGATGTAACTGTCCTTGCCTTGCAGCGCTGGGGGATTAAGTGAGAAAACATGTGACAGGGCTGGTAAGGCTCTGTGCAGACTTGAGGTGCGGTCAGCATTTTCACAGACAGAAGGATCTGCCTACAAAGACCATGTGGCTGGTCCAGGGCCCCGTGGTCTGTGGGGAGGGTCACCTGTTGGGGCTCAGGTGTGATCTTTGATTTTTTGGTATTGAAAACTGTTACGAAGGGGTTCGAGTCGCTTTTTTTTTTTTAAGACTTCTCTACAATGGAGGCATCGATATGAGTTATTTAGGAGAGACAAGGAACATTTTTTTCCATTTGGAATGTCAGTAGGTTTGTATTAATAACTTCCTCATGAAAGGATGTGCAGGAAGTCTTTTGGGACACAACTCCAAAAGTTGACAGAAATTTGGAAATTTTCTTCTATTTTAATGCTGCCATTTAATTCGCCATGAATTTCTTTTCAAGTGCGGAATTTCTACATGACTCTGTAATAAGAGTAGTTGTACGGGCTCATCAAAAATAGAAGACGGCTGATGGAGGAGAGGTGTTCAGTGTAAATATTTAGTACAGCGGGTTGGCGGCTTTTAAATTTGCATCTTGATCTAAATGTATCTGCTGATTTCCCATCTGCTAATATTTTCCCATCTGCTAAATACCTGCTATCAGGGGAAGAGGACGCCTTTGTCATTCCCTGCTTAACCTCCATGTCCTTCACCTGAACTTGGAACTAGTACATCTTCCTCAGAGCGCGTGCGCACACACACGCTCCTCAGGGCTTCGCCTCTGCAAGGCCACCCCTGGGTGTGCCAGAACTCGAAGCCCAGGAGGTAGCGTTTGCCCTGGACACGAGGCTAGCCCTAGAGAGGAGGTCCGTCTGTCTGTCAAGCATCCGCTGCAAATAATGCGCTCCCAAAGCCGGGACACCACACCACTGACACAGACGACGGGCATGGGGATTGAGGCTATGGGGGCAAGAAGCGGGCAGGAAAGGCTGCACAGCCCTGACTGGGCGTCTGCCATCGTCCAGCTCGGACCCGCCTGCAATGCTCTGGATTTGGCTTTTGTGTCCAGGAAAGGACTGGCGCCTCAGCACAAGCCACGCTGTCCCCTGCACCATCTTTGGTATCGGATGGCGGGTGTGTGGGGCCCACTAGTGGTCCTGCTCTGACACACTCACCCCCAACTGAACGACGCAGGTGCTCGCCGAACTCCCACAATCGCTGTCTGTCACTTACACCACGGTGAGTGCCCCTTTCCATTTTTAAGCCCTAGGAAGCCCAAGGGTGTCCACTGCTCACTCCTGGGGTCCTGAGAATGGACCGAGAAGGAGTCTGCAGCCGGCTGCCCTAGAGGGCAGGCAGCACTCCAGGGGTCAGGCCACCCCACTGACAGACACCGGGGACAGAGGAGGAAACGGCCCCAGAGAAGAGCTACATTTTATGCTTGAAATCAAGTTCATCCCACGAGGTGCCGAGCACAGAGACACTTGATTGATGGCAGGAAATAGCGCCTCTCAGATTTGCTGGGAGCTTGCCTTCGTAGAAAGCCAGAGATGAATAAAATATATGAGGGCACATCAAATATAGTGCAAGGACAACATATACAAACAGTACATTAAGCGTTATGGAAGACAATAAAGAGCTGGAGACACAGATCCGAGTTAGCAGCTGGGCTCTGAAGCCGGGTCCACGTGCAGACGGGAAACGGAATGTGGACACTTCCTCGGGGCCCTTCCCTTCTGGGAACAGTTCATTCGTGGGAAACCAGAGCAGATTAACTTCTACCCCCTCTCCCGTGCTAAACTCTAAGTTCCTGGTTACACACTCAGCTGCCACCACCCCTGCTCGCCGGGCCCTGGGCGCCCCGCCACACAGAGTGCCATGTCAACAGAAACACTACAGTGACATTTCTCTCTCTCAATGACATGTAGGCTTCTCGCTGCCTGCATACAATCCATATTGTGCTCAGCGAGGCCCACTGTACCGGGGTCAGTGAGAATTCATTGTTCCTTTTGCTTCAGAACAAGAATACTGACATCTGTAAGATCTGCTGTAAATAATCCAAGTGGTACAGGGACAGAGTGATGGGCAGGGGGGTACGGAAAGGGAGACGGACAGAGGGAGAGAAGTGGGGAGAGGGGACAGGGGACAGAGGACAGAAAGGTGCTGAGGTTTAGTGCTTGTCAGACCACTCAGAGTCCTGGGTTTGCTTGGGAAGCTTTCACTGAATGCTTTGCATTGTTTAAGGAGAAAACAAACATTTGGCAGATATCACAAGACAACACCCAGCGGCAGTGCCGCCTGCAGACAGCCTTTGCTGCTGGCCCAGTTTATCCAGAATGGAGCACGGCAGACAGAGATGGGCCCGAGCCCGGGGCACGGAGCAGGGCTGTGGATTCTCCTGGGGCAGCCGGAGTAGATGGTCCTGACTAAGCGCAATGCAGTCAGTTCCTGGGCAGTTCAAATCAATACGTGAAAGTGGGGTGGGGGGGTCCAGCTGCACCGAGATTCTGGAAACAGACGGGCCTGCTGAGTGCCGGCTTCACCCGCAGAAATGCTTGCCTTTTAAGTCGGCGTGTGAGAAAATCAAAGGCGATTTGACAACCGGTCAGGGAGCAGCTCTTCTCCGAAGGAGAGATTTTTCATGGAAAAGAAAATTTGGTGACAGGCAGGGGACTGTGCTGGGATGACAAAAGGACTACAAATGAGGGAGAAATTCTGATGGCGATTCCATCCAAGCAGAGGCCAGCCTCTGGGAGTCCCAGCTGTCTTTCCTTCTCTACCTGTGTTAGAAGCACAGGCTGAGTGTGTGTCTGTGTGTGCGTAAGAGGGAGGCCGTGTGTGCATGTGTGTGTGTAAGAGAAACCGAGGATGTGTTTGTGCTGTGTGTACGTGTGTGTGCGTGTGTGTGTCCCACGCATTTCCCCATCCTGCGGTGTGGAGTGTGTCGGAGGGAGCACGAGAGGCATCTGCTTCAGGACGTGGCTTCTCTGTGACGGGTGCTGGCTGCGTCTCCAGGGGTGCGGTGACCGCAGCGCTTCGCAGAGCTGTGGGCAGAGCTGACTGTGCCACCAGCCTCGCCAAGAACTCATGCCTACCCAGGACGTCCTGCCCTTAAAGACAAAAGCTCTTCAGGCTGTAGCTTTTCCCTTTGCTCGTGTCCAGAGAAGTGAGCATGTGATTTCAATTTGAAATTAAAAGTCATGTCTGAATAACACAACTGCCTTCTCATTTCCTAATACCCTGGTTTTTACTACTTTGCATTCAACTGTGAAAAAGTCTTTTAAAACTCGGAACAGCAGTAAAACTTGAATGAATTTTTGACCCATTATTGCATAGCGGGTGCGCCTTCCAAGTTGGAGAGACTGCCAAGCTCTCCCCACCTAATATTTCCACTTTAATTGTGCCACTTGAGAAATTTACGTGCCTCAAAATATGGCATGAATCTTACGCTTATTGCAGTATCATTAGCAGCAACATTTAAGCAACATCTGTGTGCTATAGAACTAATTGAAGTAGCAGAAGTGGCAGCTGTAAATCCACAGGAAGATGGCAGTTTGTACCCAGCACTGCTGAGTTAGCTACTAACTGTCAGCCTGTTCCTGCAATCTGGTCTCGAGCACCACGGTACAGGCACACAATGTCCAAAAAAATACAGCGAGGAGGCTAATGATCCTATTAACCACTTTGCTGCACCAATTTGGCTGTTTTTCCAGTTTCCTTGTTGAATTTCATTATAAATTTCTCCATTCCTGTAAAAAGTCCAATATGAGACGTGTCTGAATTTAAACTACTTACCTGAGCTGAGAAATGCTTGTCTGCCCAGGCCAAACCGAGGATTGATTTTTTTTTTCGTTATTTAATAATCCTGCTCCCCCCTCCATACTCCTTTCAATTGCTTAAAAATTTTTATCACACACGTCTCTGTAAAAAATAACTTTAAAACCCCTAGTAAATTTGATATTTAAAGCACTGGCATTTTCTTCCCGTGGACATAACATTTTCAATAATCAATACAAGATGGCAAACACCATTTATTACTGGTGGGGGTGGAGACGGGGGGTCGCGGTGCACACAGATGGCCGAGGCGGCGGCCGAGGTCCGAGGAAGGAGGCCCAGGCCTTCTGAGCGGCTGGAGGACGTCTGCACTGACTCACGAGCCTATCCCTCATGGCTGATGAGCGGGAGGCTGGCCACACACTGGTTTATACCCCAAGGCACCGACTGTTATCCTTCCTTCGGTATGAAAAGAAATGATACTGATTCTTCCATACAGAGAGAAGGCTCAGGGGCAGTGAGGACTCACCGAGCTGCCTCTGCGGGAGAAATGTGGGTGCTGGAGTCACTGCATTTATTCAGAATATCTCCTCCATTGAGCACAACCGGAACACACAGTTCTGACATCTCCTGCAAAACCCAGCCCCATCTTGGTTCTAACTCTGGCTTCGCTTGTTTTTGTCTTGGCAGTGAGTGGGTGTTTGTCCCTCAGTGCCTGGCCCTTAGACAATGATGTAACTGGTATCTTTCGAAGCACTCAAGAGTGTTGGAAATACACAAAAGAAGACCTTCTTCAATCTATGATGACTGGTGTCTTTGCCAACAACCCGACTTCATTAGAAAATTGGCACGTCCACCCAGCTGCCATGTGACATGCCGTTAACTGTGGACATTTGTTGTCTTAATGCTCAAGTACTCAGGGACTCCACTGATAAGGGAGAAACTGTTTGGAATCTGCTGAACCCACGCTTGGGGTGGCGCACAGCCTCACGGTATTGAAAATCAATAGCCACGTGACGGCTGAAATGTCGGAGGTCTTCGGAATTAACTTCCTGCTACTAAATTACTATCCCTCGTTTCTTGGTTTATTTTCTAACAATAATACATTTTAAGGGGACCTGGTTAAAAACCACTTATGAAACACAAAGTAGAAAAACCAGAATTGCTGGCTAACAGCTGCCAGTTTCTCCCACCGGCTCAGGGAACATCAGGACGGAAAGAATGCTGAAAAGCTCTGTCCGTCTCCAATGCGAGGTATTTTTTTCTTAAATCGATTTCTTTTCAAGTGGTAGTGTTTTAATTTTTACACAACAAGAGGAAAGCTGGTTTGGAGATGATTCCTCCTTGCCTTATCCAAATAACACAGCTGAATATTAACGCGGACGGGTGCCATCCCTGCCCCAGGATGTGCTTGGGATGTCACAGCACGATGGCAGAGGAACACACTCCTGGTACTTGATTTTAATGGAGAAATAAGCCCCATGCCGACCCACACAGAATCGTTGCCTTGGTTGTAACTTCTGAATGAAATGCTTCAGCGTGGCGGTCTCACAGCCTATCCACACTCTTGCCCCTTTTATGCTCAGAAAAATTGAGGCCCCATAATAGTAGGTACATAAGTGACAGCTATTGATACTTTCATTTCCTGGCATGCTGAGAAATTTAAAGTTATTAATTTGTTAAAAATAACACAATGCCAATATATATTAACCCAAGTTAACACATACTTCACAACAACATCCGTATTTTCCAAAGCAAAAACACAATCAGTGAGGAGCGTGGCATTGTTTTCCATGTACCCGAGAGCCCTAGTGACCGCCTCAATAGAGGACAGGCCTCCTGCGTTCAAACCACCGTGATTGTTCTCTGGGTTGAAGCGCGTGGGAGAGCTGACCTCCCACATGCAGTCCACAAGGGACGAGTATGCTAATAGCCTTGTCAGAGAACGGTGGGTATCCTTCTTTGATCCTACAGCCAGAGACCGCAGGCGGGAGTTCCTCCACATTCAGCTGCGGTGTGGAACCGGAACCCTGGCGGGGCACTCCTCTGTTTCCCTGGTCTCCGCTGGTCCACTGCACTGTGAAAGCTCCTTCGACCCACTGTAGTTCTGTAACATCACAGCAGTCATTTGGAAATGCTGATTCACTGAGTGCCATGCAGACCTTCCAAATGGCGACACGTTTCATTACGCTGTAGTGAGAAAACAAGCTTCCTGATATCACCACCAAGCTCGTCAGAAAAGCCTTCAAGTATTCAGAAGCTGTAAAGCTCATAGTTGGCAGACATAAGTTTCAAAAAATTCAAATTTTTGTTCAAAAATATACATGTTTATCACTGGTAACTAATATCAGTTGTTCTTCTGGAGGGGACTGCTCACTTCATTCACTTCTGAGAAAAGGTCTAGCAAACAGAAGTCTGAATCACCATCGTTGGCCATTCATCCTTCAATGTTAAGACTGTCCAAGAGGGCGACCCTCTGGAGTGGCCGCAGGCTCCCTGCAACGCTCAGCTTCGCTCCTCTGAGATTCTCTCTGGACCGAGGTCTTACTGGTTCCCCGGGTACTGATGTGTTATAACCTCTCTTTACACAGAGTTGAGGCTCGAAGCCTGTAAAGGTTTTGGCTGATGACTCCTTCCAGATACCACATCTTGCTAGGCTGCAGGTTTGAAGACTCTTGGGGGCCAAACCTTGTTCCCTGAAACCCAAGGCCTGCAGGTAGGAGACCCCAAGGTCAAAGCCCCGAGAGTTAGGGCTGGCTTGTTCCGCACACCGGCTCAGATGTCTGCTTGACAAGAGGGGACGCAAGTTCTCTGGAACAGTGACTTGAGGAGTTTCGCATCACCGAGACATGGGAGCAACGTCGGGTGGTAGTTGCAGAGCTGCTCACACAACTTGATGGTGCTGATTGCAAAGGGAAGTGTAGGCTCCTCCCAGCCTGTGGACCGGGTTCCTTCTACCTGCATGTCCTGTCTGGGGCCATGTGCTGGTGGAGGCTGGGCGCCTCCCAGAGCACTGCTGGCACTGGAGTCTCCCAGCCTGCTGAACAGGCATGAGGAATCCCCTTAGACAAAACTAATTGGGGTCAACATGAACCATTTCTAGAGTCACCCAAGAATCCAACCAGAAACAGGCACATGGCTGTATTGGACAACAGTCTACAGGGACCTCCTTAAAACGTCCAAGTTATGGAATATTTGATATATAAATGCAAACGTGAGTAACACACACTGTGAAATAGTATTACAAGGACACTAGAGAACCCAGAGACCAGACCAAGAGCTGGAACAACATACGGCTGAGTCTACAGCGTGTGCTTGAACAGCTAAGGCTGCCATGATATTCTGGCCTCCCACTGGGCCCCAGAGGCATGTACCTAGGATAGTATATGTGTGTGTGTATTTACTTAAAACAAGACCTCCAGGCTTGTTTGTGAGCTATATAAAATTATTACCACACACTCTTAAGCAATCTTCTGCAACTTGCTTTGTTTACTCACCACATTCCTAAGAGTTGTCATGGTAGGGTATGTCACGTTCCTTGCTGTGTAATATTCATCTCGTGAACACACCACCGTGCATGTGCTGGTTTTCCTCTGGGTGGACGTTCAGACTATGACGGCTTCTGCTGGTGCTGCAGTGCTGTGAGCACGCTTGGTCTGGCCTCCGTGCGCTCAATAAGGCTCCTGGGGTGGGGGGTGCTTGGGGACAAATGGCTGGGTCTGAAGCTGAGGACTAGCAACTCTACAGGGCAGCACCAAATGCTTATCCAAGGTTACTCTGTGCAGACTAAGTGTCCTTTTCAATATTTTATAGACAATTTCCTTTAAATTCCTGAAACATTAACCATAATTAGTTCTAAGTACCCGTGGCCATTTGTGGGCTATTCTAGACTTGATTCTAGAATGGTAAGGAAATCAAGACCCAGTGGGATCAACCCACAGCTTGGGGTCAAAGCCTTGTAGTCTTCATGACTTAAAAGCTGGGTGAGTTGGGGCAAAACACTTCACTTTTCTGTGTGTGGGGGAAATGCAATATGCAGAGGGTGCCAAAAAATTGTACACACATTTTGAGAAAGGAAAAAACTGTATTAAAATTGTAATACTCAATATACACCAGTAACAAAAGATGAATACAAGTCATGTTTGACTTCTGCAATTACAAGAGGTGCTCAGAGTGGTTACCATCAGCATCCAGACACTTCTGATTACGGCGAACTACTGCTTGAACAATGTTGACCAAAGCGTCCAGTTATATAAAATTTTTTGGCACCCCCCCAAATATTGTGGGGTGTTATGAGGATCCTAGGTGTCAATTTTGATAAAAAATGAAAATGTTAGCTTTTGTTGGTAAAATTATATATTTACTAAAATACTTTTGGAAGACACCCATGAGAAAGAGGTTTTCACAGCAGAGATGTGGGCACCACTATTTGGAAAGCATGGTCCCCGGTGGCTCAATGAGACCTTTCCAAGGCATTTGGGGTCAGCATCCAGACCGCACAGCGTCAAAGAAGAAAACAGCTGGAAGAGGTGCCCAGAGGTCCCCCAGAATCAATGGCTTGCCAGGACATTCCCAGGACGCTTGGGAAGCAGGCTTTTCACCTCTGTGGGGCCGTGGTTCTTTTCTGTATTGTTTGGGAACAAATTCTTTTTTTTATAAGTTAAAGACAATTCTTTTTGGAAATGTCTTTCTGGAGTTGGTTTGTCTGAGGCCGATTCCTATAAGGTTGGGTCTGAATACTCAGTCACCAAACGCATGACTTGGGCTTCATTTTTCTTGAAGCCGAGATCCACTCTGCTGACAGGGCTGATGGGTTCCTGTCAGACGCCCGCCTCACCGCCTGTAACTCTGGGTCTCCTGGACTGGCGTGTAGTTATTTTTGGCCCAGGATATGGCTCTGTTAAGGGGCTGCTGTGTTTTTCCAGCTATGAGGAGAGCATCCAGGGGAGTTCTTCAGAGAATCATCATCTTGATCTTAAATGTAAATATTGTCGCCGTGGTTTAAAGAGAGATTAATGATTTGCTGACAGCTCCATACACCCTTAGGAAGTAAGCACCAAAGAGAACATTCAATCGTCTATCTTATTTCCAATAACACTAGAGGGAAATCCACCCCCATGGGTGGCCGGTGTGCCCCTGGAGCTTGGGGCAAGTGCCATCTGGCTCTGGGGCTGGGGCATCTTTTCTGAGTAACTTGCCAACTGTGAAGGAAGTTCAGCGTTTATCCTTTAAACAGGAGAACGGTAGGAGTGGCTGTGTGCTGGGTCTCACACCTCCCTCTCTCCTCTGGAGACGCTACAAGTAACAGCATTCGCTCCACTGCAGGAGAGAGAGCTGGGGTCACAGTCTACTGCAGCCTGGCCTGTCACGGCTGGCACCGAAAGCTCTACCCGGCTGGCCACATCTGGGCCACACCTGGCTTCCGCCCTGCCCCAGCCAGGACCAGCCTGCGGTGCTAGCCCATCCTCACTCAGCTACCTCGGCACACTCCCACGGTCCCCTGGGGCAGTGAGGCAGTCAGCCCCCATCCGCTCACTCACCCCTGTCCCCATCACTTCATCCTGCAAGGGAGCACAGGATGTGCTGCCAGCCAGCCCTGGGGCTTGGGGACAGCCCGTCTCACTCACCCCACTGCCTCAGAGGACCAGCCTCCTGGACATGGTGTGTCAATACCAGGAGGGCTGGCCAATTATACGCCACATCTGAATTTCTTATATTTTCAAAGTGTTTTACACTAATTAGGTAGTCCTGTTAGCTCTAAGGATTAGTAGCTTCTCTAACAAGACACAGCGACATTAAGTGACTTACCTAATTATGTAAAACACAGGAAGGAGATGGCAGGCTTCTCTGCACCAGGCAAGGCCCGCTCTGCCAGGTGAGGTGCCCACCCGTCCTGTTCTTGTGGGTCCCCGGGGAACAGGAACCTGCAACGCAGGCCTGACCTGGAGAACAGAGGGAGTGCCAGGTGAGGGTCCGTCCTTGCCTCAGGGCCTGCTCTGTCAGAACACCCATCCTGGGACAGCTCTCTTCATCGCATGGCGCCACATGCACAATGTCCAGTGGCTCCAGGAGCCATTGAGAAGCAGGCACGGAGCCAGGCACCAGGTGGAGGAAAGGGCACAGAGGGCCAGGGCCACGCAGGCCTGGAGGGGTTCTGCTCAGACATGGGCAGCAGTCTGGGGCCTGCAGTGTCCCTTGTGGCACAAGGCTGACGGCAGCCATCACGGCTCTCCTGACTGGTCACCATCTGAAATTCACCAAGAACTGACCCCGCACGTGTCCCACACTGTATCAAGGGTGTCCGCTCTCCCCCTGGCCCGGCCATCACCACTTCCCTCAGGGCCCTTGGTTTCCTTTCACAGGGGCCAGTGCCACTTGTGCCCTCCCTGTGCTCTAGCTAAGGCATCTGACTGTTCCATCTACTTAATGTCTTGTGCAGCTTGATGAGGAGCAGCTTGAGTTCCCACCCTCCAGCAGGAAGCCCCTCTTGATTTTCTAATTCACCCACCCCCTCCCTCCATTGTCAAATGCCACACCCCGAGTATTCATACAGGTGTCACATTGAGACTGCCCTCACCTGAGGCATTCTCACTCAACTGCCCTGTAAGAGGGGATCCGAGCCTGCGAAACAGATGGCAGGGTGAGTGACAGCAGTCACGAGATCACACCGTGTCTGCCAGAGTCATCTTCTTACTACATCTGTCAGGGGCCCTTCTCATCAAGTAAATGTGCTTTGTTTTCATCATTCCCAAACTATACATTTTCACTGCAAAAATGTAGACTATACACATAAGCACAAAAAGGAAATACAATTATTCATGATTTCCTCATGCTAGATCATCATTGTAGCAGCTTGCTGTACAGATGGTCTTTAAAAAAAGTATATAATAGAGACATATACGTATGTACGTACATACACATACATGCATACATCCATATGTGGCTTTAAGACAACCAGGGATCATATTTTTCTGATTAGATAATAAATTATAACATTGTAATAAAATAAAGTATGTTATATATGTTAATATACTACTGTATTATTTTACATTGCTATATTTATAATTTATATATTGTTATATAACACATAAATATATATTTTATATTTTTATATTATATGACATAATATATAAATTGTATAAATATATTATAATATATAAGTGTTTTATATTATTAAATATATCATAATAAATAAATATAATATACAAAGTGCAATCGAAAACTATGGTGGATGTTTAAATAAAAAAATGTATTACAGTAAAAGACACATTGCCATTAATTCCCCTCAGAATACACTTATCCCATCGTTCTTGCCCCTTTCTGAAGCAGCTCTGGAAGTCCTCTCTTGTGGTGTCTTTAGTTCATCCTCCATCATGACAGCGCTCGGTGTCACACATCCCTTCCGGTATGGCAATTTCTGTCCAATAAAAACATAACGGTGTGTCCTCATCTACCTTATTCACTGGGTCTGGCACCGTGTGACTTCTGGCTCTTCCCCAAAGTAAAAATGGCCATGAAAGGAAAACGTTTTATATCGACTCAGGACATCGAGGTGGCCACGACAGCGCAAGTAAAGACACTCATGAAAGAGCACGTCCAGAACTGCTTCAGAAACTGGCAACGACAATGGGATAAGTGTGTCTGAAGCGAGGAGGAGTATTTTGAGGGGGATTAAGGGCAATGTGCCTTTTACTATAATAATTGTTTAAAATGTAAACATTCATCATATTTTCCTATCATACCTCATATAAAATAAAACATAATTAGTATAAATCAATTAAGTAATAAATATTATAAAATGAATATTATAAAAGTTGAACAGCACTGGGAAGCAATACAATAAAAACACACTCACACGTACACCCCACAGGAATTCTTCCCACCTCTTCCCACCAAGATAGCTCCATGTTCATTTTGATGGATTCTCTTCCGCAATTTCACACTTGTACGCACAATTAAAGAATTGTTTTCTAGAAGGCCATTGAACATCTGTGATATTTCATCACGCAGCAGTCATGACTGTCTTCTGACGGATATTCACATCACCATTTTCATAGCAGCATTGTTTGGCAGTGTACGGGTGTGTCCTGATTTACTCAGTCGACCCTGCGGATGGTACATTTATGTAGCTTCCCGTTTGTCCCTGTTGCGAGCTACGGATGGCACAATGGATATGTCGGTATCTACAGCCTGGGTAAGCATGAAACTCTCTAGAATACTTTCCTAAAAGTAGAATGGTGCAGACATTTCACATTTTTAATACTACTGAATTGTCCTCCGAAAATATGCCACTGTTCCTACCAATAGTGTATGTGTATGCTTTTCTCTACACTGTAGGCAAAGAATTACAAATTTCTTACATTTTAAACCCAGATTACAATAAAATATTCTCTGTTTTAATTTGTAATTTTATGGTCATTGCTGAGGTAGAATCTGTCTTCACAGATTCCTTCAGATAGTCATGTGGCCACTGTCACTGTAACTTGCTGTACTCCTTCTCGCTGCTGCTTTGCATTTTTTCTTCTATGAATTGCTTGTCTATAGTCTTTGCTCATCTGTCTTGTGGGTATTTTTTCTTATTGATTTGCATAAACTTTTTATATATTACAGATATAACCTCAATGTGTTACATGTTACTGGTGCTCTCTCCCAGGGTACCGTATGTCTTGTTTCTGATAGTTTCGTGTAGTCCAATGAGTCAGTCTTTTCCTTATGGCTTCTGAGTTCTTGTTATGTTCTGAGACACCTCCTCGGACACAATAACAAAACTAATTTAAAAAGGTTTAGATAGCCACTGTTTCAGGAATCATGTTATTTATTTATTTTTTTTCAAATTGCTCAGCCAGTTGTCCCGATGCCACTTACTAGATTTATCTGCTGTCCCACTTAACTGAAACGCCGTGTTATAACATTCTAAAATCCACAAACCTGTGGCTGTTTCGGGACTCGTCCCTTGGCTCCATCGATCTACTTACCTGGCATTCGCATCAGCCCACCTTGCTTTATTTACAAAGGCCTTAAGACATGTTTCAGTATCATCAGTATTAAAAACATACCTGGTGCTCCTGAGCAAAGACACATCCCTGAGAGCTCTGGAGGTTGTCACAGGTCTCGAGAGCTAGCCTGGCCAGTGCGCACTGTGGGCTTTGGGAGTCTGTTTTTGTTGCTGCTTTGAAAGGTGTGGTCAGACATGCCTCTGTGGTTCACTATCGGAGAGTCTGGACAGAACGTTCTGAGGGTCACCAGCATAGGCCAGCCTCTCAGGGCGACCGTGTTGAGCTGCAACACCTAGCTGCAGGTCTGTCAAAGCTGCCATTGTGACTTTGCCTGCCCACTCTGGAGTTTGCAAAAACCACGCAGCCTCCATCAACCACTGTCAGGCCAGAGAAGAGGACAGAGGTTCCTTCACCAACGGTAGCTGGCCGAAGGGCTGCTCCCGAGTTTCACTCTAGAACACACTGAATGATCACAGATGGTGCACAGGGCACATAGTCTACCCCTCCGGCAGGCGAAGCAACTGAGGTCGGGCGAGATCAAACATCACTGCATCATCCTCAGGGGTCCCGCGCACGGCGGAGTCAGACCACACATGTCTGATTCTAAAACCTAGCGTTAAACTTCCACCCCCCTTTGAGTGCCCATGTGTGCCAGGCACTGGCCTAAGGACGTCCCAGGACTAGCTCATTGCAACCTGACAATGGCCTCGTGAGGATGTGCCACTGACACCCACCATGCAGATAAGACTGCTGTGTTCGTGTCCTGGGGCCACCACAACAAAGCACCACGAACTGGGTGCTTAAACAATACACTTTTGTTCTCTCCCAGCTCTGGAGCCGGAAGTCAGAAATCCAGGTGTCCCGGGCTGCGCTCCCTTCTGGAACTCCAGGGACGCTCCTTCCTGCCTCCTCCAGTTCTACGGGGTCCAGGTGCCCCCTGGCTTGTGCTCACATCACTCCAGCTCTGACTCTGTCTTTACATGGCCTCTCCTCTGTGTCTGTGTCGCTCCTTTTCTGTCCCTTAAAAGGACACTGATCCTTAGATTTAGGGGCCACTCAGATAATCCAGGATGATCTCATTTTGAGATTCTTCACTTTGTCACGTCTGCAAAGATCCTTTTTTCCAAATAAGGTTCCAGGGATTGAAACGTATCTCTTTGGGGCCCCCACCGATCCACTGCGGGAACCAGGGCGGGGTGAGATCACTTAACCCACGCAGGAAAACCCAGCACTAACGTGGACCCTCAGCACTGAGCGTTACTGCCGCCTTTCCCCACGGCTGGAGGGGCTCTGCAGACAGCTCACACAAGGCACCGTCCTCCCAGCACGGAAACCAGAGGCCACGACAGCCAGAGTTCAGACCAGCATGACGGCACCGGCTGAGGGCCACTCGGAGGCCGTGTGTGGGGAGAGGTGGCCTGAGAAAGCGGCTTGGAGGAGGCAGCCTACAGTCAGCAACGAGCTGGCCCACAGCACCCTGGCAGGCTCAGCCTCACACACTGCAAACGCCCGTCCTATCCTCGTGAAAATCTGTTCATCTACATCTGAGACCAATTTGTTGGAAACTACAGAATACCTGTCACATTGCTTCCTGGCACAGAAGTCAGATGTTTGCATGGAAAGGTACCGACAGCTACACACCTCTTGGTGTTGTAATATTTAGTCGTGTCATTCTACAACTCAAAGAAAAGGCAGCTTTAAATGAATGCGTGTTTCCAGCTCTCATGAGGTGCCCTGGCCTGGAGACGAGTGGGAGCTGGCTGCCTCTGGCGGGTGACAGCGCCGCCGTTTGTGGCTGTCCCCACAGCACGCCCAAATGCTGCTGCACCAAGTGCTACCTCAGGCCTTTGGCTGGAGTCACGTGGAGGCCCAGATGTGTTTGGGAACTGGGTCACTCAGAATCTACAGCTGGAGGGCACAGCCGGCCCTTAAAATAAACGCACACAGACTGTCACATGTGCTCCCTGGGGATAGCAGGTGGCCCTGCTTCTTCCGGGCTAGAGGCAGGAAGGAGCTGAGCCCAGAACCCGCCCCGGTAGGGGGTCGCCTGACACCCCAGGGGAGAGAGGAAGAGGAGGGGACAAGCAAATGAAAGAGGCATGCAGCATTCAGCTCGGCTGTGCTGCTGTGGATTTAAAACCACTTTGCATGGTGTGCAACTTGATTTTTGTCATTTAATGATGTACAGTTCATTCCAACAAATTGAGGACTTTGTGAAGTGAATGTTCCTCCACCTGTGAGGGGCCACCTCCCTGAAGCCCGCTGCACAGGCTCAGTCCTGGCAACCACCAGGAGGCGGGGGTGTGGTCACTCCTGGTCTGCACACAGGGCTCTGCAGCAGTGGGGGTGCACATGTCACAACAGGCCTGTGGGCAGCGGTGGGTGCGGCTGGGACGAAAACTGGGATGGCCTTAGCTTCTGCGCCAGCTGCTCCTGTTGATGAGAAAAGCAGCAGAACAGGCACAGCCGCACCCAGGCCACAGGCCACCCCTGGCCCTCCAGTGCTGCTACACCCTCTTCCACCAGTTTGGGGAACTGACGTGTGCCCTGCAAAGCTGGTCGGGAGATGACAGAAGTGTCTTCTCAAGAACCTGCAGCCCCATGGTCTGCTGGTACAAGTACATGCTGCAGGTAATTTAAGTCATTAAAATCATCAGAAAGAGGCCCTTGTGCCACCAGAACCGGGGGAGGACACTCTACCAGGTCTAAGGCCTTCTCATTCCTCTGTTTGAGTCCACACTTGGGCCTCTGACCTCAAAGCACCGATGGGCAGTCTCTCGTCAGAATTACAAGCCTCCCCTGGAGCACAGGACCCTGGGAGCAGGCGGGGCCCAGGTGTGCCATCAGTCACGGCCACCTCTCCTCGGGCCCTGTGATTTCCCTAAGAAAACAGGTGAAAATTCACAAGTATTTTCCTGTGAACCTCCGTGGGAACCACCCTCTTCAAACCAGAACTTATTTTTAGGCCCATAGGATCCCGGGCCAGCCTGTCTCCAGCAAACTGGGGGCCCAGACCCAGCCATCGCCTAAGCCGAGTCCCTCACTCATGTGGGAGGTCAATTTGCAGTTCTGGACGTTCTTGGAGACGCCAGGGGTCCTGGAGACAGGCGGCCACAGCACAGGAGACGACTCACACAGACGCCACCCCTTTTGTCACCTAAGCTTTCTTGTTACAAAATGGAGAATACGTCCTCTCTCCCTCCATCCTTCCAGAAATAACACATGTGCATACTCAGAGATAATAGGAGCAGGATATCTAGGTGTGGAGAAGGGTAACCACGGTCCCCTCACACAGAGATGCTTATCAGTCACACACAGTGTCACCTGCTGGCCTCTTCTTTGGGGACAAATACATGCCTTCAGTCTGATGGTTTGTACAACTTGTCTCCCATGCCACCACCACGAGAACCCATACGAGCTGATGCCATGCGGTTCTCCACTGGGTCAATGTCTGATTGATTTAACCAGTCCCTTACTGATGGCATCAGGCTGATTCTATTTTTTTTTATATAATAAACACAACTTTGATGAATATCCTCGGTCAGTTGTGTTTCTTCACACGTGTGCCATGCACACATGCTTTTGTCATTATTTTCTTTATTCATGTGTGCCTGGGAGGTTGGGAGATTTCTGCACACATGGGGAAATTGGGACGGGTCAGCACCCTCCGAGGTGAGCCCCATTCTTGCTGTTCTACAAACACCACCAGCGGGGACCTGCCCACCTCAGGCTGAGCTTGGTTCTTCCCCCCGGGCCCTGCCCTCACCCGGCTCCAGGATGCCCACTGGGGGCTGTGAGAACACAGAGAAGGAAGGGGCCAGGCCTCTCCTCGCCGGCAACATTTGCAGGTCCGCACAAAGCCTCAGGGTGCTGAGGAAACCCGCCCACCCCCGGGCTGGTGCTCGGACAGGTGTGGGCAAGGAAGCACAGCCGTCCTCCCCATTACGGCAGAGATGCTAACTGTACGAGAGGGTTGTTTGGCTCCCCAGAGACACATCCACAAGGACTGAACGGAAACGTGTGATGAGCTGGGCTCAGCAGTCTCCTCTGTCAGCAGGGCCCCAGGAAGGAGCCCGGCCGGTGGAGAGCACAGGCCACAACGCTCCTTGTGGGGTCAGAGGGCTCTGAGAGCATGGCCCCCACGCCCCACCTCACCCTGTTGGCTTTGCCATCCCTACTGTCCCTTTCTTCTTGGAAGGGGTGCTCTGAGCTGTCCTTGTGTCAGTCACGGATCCAGTGGGGGGACACAGAGTGTCTGCAGCGCTGGCAGCATGGTGTTTGAGGCAGGCACTGCCAGCCCCTTTTAAATTTGGGGGAACTGAGGTCTGGGGAGGACGGGTCACATATTTGAGCTCACTCTACTCCCAGGGGTTGGGGGTCTTCGAATCCAAGTTTGGCTGAACCTGAGGCTTGGTTTCTTCTCTCCCCTCTGGGTAAGAGCCTTCCCACTGAAGGCCCCTCAGAGGCCTGGGGAATGTCCCCAAGCTGCAGGGCTGTCCCACGGGGCTGGAGGCCAAACCTGCCTGCTGGAGGATGCCGAACGCCTGCTCCCTCGAAGCCAAGCGTCTCACATGTGTCAGCACCCTCCTCGTAGCTATGGCAACCCAAACATGCACAGGCAGAAGTTTTCGCACAGTATCACATGTTGCTTCATGTTTGGACACTGATATTTTCTCCAGCTGGGTTTTTCTTAATTTAAGTCAATAAACCAATCTGGAAGCAAACATACTATCTGTGTTTGGGAACCAAACAAAAGTGATAAGTACTTGGAAGACTTAAGAAAAATCTCCGGTGTGTGCGGGGCTGACTGACTGCTGAGAAACAAGGAAAGGGAGACGAAGCTCCCAGGCCTCTGCTGCGTCCCTTGAATTCTGCCCCAGGCCTGGCCCATTGCCATCGAGAAAAACACAGACAGCGGCAACCCCGCTCAGAGCGCGGCAGGGACCATGGCGGAGCCGCTGGAGTCACCTCAGGGTCTTGTAGTCGCTTCTGCGCCCGGCCACTTCACAGTCCATGACAGTGACCACCTGGCTACCACATCCTGCATCCTCAGACCACAGCGACACCTGCTCCCTGCGAGTCCCAGCACCTATGTCCACAAGCAGCACCGTCACCGAGACCCACTCGTGACCCAGACGGCAGCTCAAAAGCACAGCCTTCAGTGTGTGGGGGGGTCTTTGAAGGCGCCACCACCACCAAAGCCACATTCTCCAGGATCGATCTTAAGGACTGTCCATGTGGAATTTTTCTTGCGGGTTTTTTTCAATGACAAAAAGCATTGATGAGAAACTTGAAAGGCTTGCTAATGACGTCTTTTCATCAATCGAGGTGCGTTCAGGCTCTGCCCCAGTTGCACCTCACTCACTGCCCAGGGTGCACCGCCAAGTTCTCACGCACCCACCCGCCCAGAGCCTTTCAGAGCCGACCGCGTGATGGAGACCAGACGCTCTCCATCTGTCGGCAGCTGGAGCCACGGGGTCCGGGGACTCTGGGCGGCTGCCCTCAGTCACTTAGGGAGGTGTCGGTACCTGCAGTTTCTCCAGCTCTGGGCCTGGCTTTCAACTGCCACCTCCATCCCTTCAGACAGACAGACAGAGAGACGGGCTGCTGGGCAGAGTTCCATTTAAATCTTAACGTCTTTCAAACTGATAACAGATACAATTGATGTGAACTTCAGCTTCCTAAACACAAACTTTCAATCAAAGGCCCATGAACAAGCAAGAAAACAGATCCTGGATGGGCTGAGGGAGGCCAAACAGTTAAAATCCCCGCCGAGGCCTCGCACTGCCCTCTCTCCATGACCCCCCCTGCCGGGAGGGCAGCAAGCAAACACACATGCCAGTGACACGCAGAGGCCCAAATACACCCCAGTGTTCAGAGACCACGGGGAAAGGTTCTGTTTCCTAATTGGTTTTCTGGGAAAATCTTTTGAGTGAAATAAAACAAATTCTTTTTTTTCCCTGTGTCTCATATTAAGCCCATTTATTTATCACTTCAGTTTTCCTATATGGGGCTTGAAACCAAAATAGGATTGAGATCTCTGGCAAGCTCTGAAGTGAAATGAACAATTTTCCCACCGATTCAGCTGTGACATCTCGCCCGATCCAGTAGTGGCATTGGTTTGGTACTGCTGCCTGTGGTCAGAGCGGTAGGCGTGCGACAGCCAAGGTGGGGCATTCGCGTGCCGACGAGACGCGAGGGGACGTGGCCACCAGTGCTCGTACGTCCTGCGTGGGCCACGTCAGGGAGGACAATGACATCCGTGAACGCATTCCTGCGAGAATTTTGGTGAGTCCCTCGGGGATCCCACCGCCCCAGGCCCTCTGTGCATTGCACCAGCCCTCATGCTTGTAAGCCATCTCCTCGTCCAGTGCTGATTCTGAGGCTGCAGTTTTCAAGGACGGAAGTTCTGGGGTAACACTGCCGTCCACAGCTGGAGTTTCTTGGCCACTGGAAGCTGCAGGTTCTGAGGAGTGAACAACACGGTGGGGTGGGGACCCTGGGAAAAGGCGCACCCTCCAGGATTCGGTCTCCAGCCAGTTATCAAGTCACACGAGGGTCGTTCGGTGACTGTTCTGCTGGGTAAGAAGTGGACACGAGTTAAACATCCCACCTGAGTTACTTACAGGTGGGGCCACATGCTTCCTCAGAATGACGTCCCGCCTGCCACCTCTGGCTGTAGACCTGCTGAGTCCTTCCAGCGCCCATGAGCCTTCCCTCAGGGTTCCTAACCCACCTAGCCCACACCAAGACATCCCATGTTCGGGCAGTCAGGTTTTCTTCTTCGGGAAAGAAGCAGTCAGGCAGGTACTGTGGTTTCATCACAGGCTGGAGGCAGCCACAGGACCTGGCGGAAGAGGGAGCTTGACACCTTTGCTCCCAGAGGGGAAAGGGATGGGGCAAGAACACAATGACGCTGCGGAAAACAGCCTCCTGCGTGGCTGAGGGCCTCTATTGCATTGTGAGTGTTTCCACAGAAACAAACATTATTTCCGAATCTTTCATTATCTGGGTCTCTGGAAATGGGTGAGAACAGCGTGCCCTGGCTGAGCGGCTGCACACAGCCAGTTGTCATGCCGCCCGCGGGTCCCCGCGTCAGCGTTCAAAGCTCCATGCGCTGGATGGATGGGGAAACCTGATCGGTGAGGAGGACCTGGGGCCGAAGCCAAAGAACACAGCTCTCGTGTCGACATTCTTTTTATTTGGAAAATATTTTTGTATTTCTTTGTGCCTTTCCTTTTCCTCTCTATTTTCATAAGCCGTGCTGCAACCCTGAGGAGCGCCAGCAGCTCGGGGCGACCCGTGCTGGCTTTTCATGTCGGCCTCTGCAGAGCTTGTCCTTGGAGCGGTACATGGCCACTCTGGTTTGAGCTGGGCTGCTGCTGCTGTCAGCGGGCACCTCGGGGCATATATCAAGCCTGTTCTGACAGGGCCGAGGGAGCCCTGGGAGAGAGCAGACAGAACACGGTTTTGTCCTGCACCAAGGGCATGGCCCAAACAGGCGGGGCCAGGCATGCACAGCTGCAGGGTCACCTCAGATGGCTTCGAGGGCGGGTCCGTGGCCGCACGTGTGTGGCTGTGCAGCCCCGGACCCTTCCTCAGAGCCTGCCTGGGGACCTGGACGGCAGTGGAGGCTCCCCACGTAAGGGACTCACACTCTCTTGGTCCAGGAGGCGGCCTGCGTGCAGAGGGACATCTGGAGCATCGTCAGGATCTGACAGTGTCACCGTGAGGCCTGCTGCTCTGCTGGCAGCCCCGACGGCACACTGCGCTTCGTGGGACTGTCCCGGAGCCCAGTTGAGAGCTCCCTCCTGCTGCCCACTTTCGAATCCATCCTCAAGCAGCAGTGGAGGCTGGGGTCTCCCAACCACAGCCCTAGTGCACTGCTATGGTGCCCTCTATTGGAAAGTGCTCAGACAAAACCCGCATCCAGGCCAGCGCGGCTGAGCCTGCTGCCTCCGGGACCCAGTGCAGGCAGAGCAGGACGGCAGAGTGGAGGACTCTTGGTGGTCATCAATGGCTGCAGCGAAACCTTTCCCTTGGCGAGCTTAGAACACAACCATCTTCATGACCCCCAGATGCAAAGTGCACCCCAGACCCCGCACTCGTCTTCCCAACGTGCCAAAACCAGAAACGGCCCCCCTCTCTGCTCTCACGGAGAGACGTCCAATGAGAGCGAGCTTCTGGTTCTCGAAGCTTGCCTGGGGCATGAAGGGTTTGCAGCCCCGCGAGGCTCCATGGAGCCGGGGGGAGCTCAGGGGCTTGAGTACCCCCACCCCCGGCATCCGTGCAGCTCCTGCAGGAATATGACTTAGCTCGCTTCAAAACTAAAGCACTGAGAAGGAGCCAAATCAGATGATCGGGTAATGCTCATGTCACTTTATTTTCAAGGGGAAGAAAAGCCAGAATTGATCTGGTGGATGTAAGAAAAGGATACGATAAACCTTAAGTTGGTGAGGAAAGCCTAAAGTTTGTTCACGTTGGGATCCTGTTCTTTTCTTGGCATTGAGGTAACGTGAAATATAAAATACACCCAAACCGTCCACATTATCAGGCTGTATTTCTATCTAAGTTTCTGGTGACACATACAAACCACTTGAGCTTCTCTACTGTGGTTTACACTGTCTCAGGAACCCTTGACAAAAATACAGCTTTCTATTGCACAGCTGGGTATAGTTTATTTTCTCCATATATCATATGCTCTATTTTATTTATCCACATGCATAGCTACAAGTTCCCCCTCTGCTTTCAGACACAGTTAATTATACAGCTAAGATGACAACATGATAATGAAGGATCAGACTGGGGGGCGCAGCAGATGCTGGAAATCTCTCCACCGCTGCCGGGGACATAAGCCCACTCACCCTGGTGTGTCACCTCTGACTTGTAGGCTCGACCTTGGGGGGCTGGGATGGGGAGGCTTGGGGCCCTCATCACCTTCTGTTCAGCGTGTGCCAAGGCCGGGAGCAGCCCGAGAGGCTGGGGCTGGGGCGACCCCATCCCTCAGACAAGTGCCCCTTCCATCACACCCACACCCAGAGAGTGGCCTGTTTTCCCCAATCACTTTGCAAGTGGTTATTTTCTGTTCCATAGATAGAGATTAAAAATGAATGCATCCTGCCCGAGCTTTTCTGGCAGCTGGAAGGTCAAAGCCAGAAAACCACCATGAGCACCCATTTCCACGGCTATTCCCCAGCCTTCGACAAGGCGTGAGTGTGAACCCTCGACTCAGCAGCTTTGACAGCCAGGAAGAAGGGGACGGCAGGAAACTTGCTGGCGTGGCCCGCTTCTGGGGACACACACGGCTGCAGCCTGGGCAGGGTGCCGGGGCCTGGTGTCTGTAGCTGGCTCTGGGCACAGGCGCGGTGTCCGAGACAGCCAGCCGTCCCCGTGGGCACAGGACGCTCCCCTTCCAGGTGGTCCCCCTCACACTTCCAGTGCTCCCACCCTCTCATCCCTGTTTTAATAGACATTAGAAATGGCCCCACAACAGTGTGAGAGGAGGGAACAAACTATTCCCACAATGGCTGCTCTTCTGAACGCGCTCTGCTGCACAATGTAAAAACAAGTAAGGGCACACACACACATCCCTCAGGACACGTCCAGACCTTTTAATATACCCACACCCCCACACAGCCACAGCCCCTTCCGACATGCTGCTCCAATTGTGTGCCACTCACATATTCACTCCGATCACAAACGCTCAATTCTGGCTGGCTGGCTGGGGTTCTGGCTGGACGGGAGCCCCCTTCACGGCCAGCTTCCCCACCAGGCTGCCTTCGTGGGCCAGAAGCCATTCCTTCACAGCCACTCCTCCCGAGTAGTTGCCCATGGCTCCACTGCTGAGGACCACTCGATGGCACGGGATGAGGATGGGGACCTGGAAAACAGGGAGCTACCATCAACTGGGGCTCTGGGGTGGTGAGCTCTTTGGGAGTCGAGAGCTAGGCCCCCCGAGCTCACTGACCCGGGGCCGCCTCCCAGGGACTCATCCACTGGCAGGCCGTCGGCGAGAGGGCTAGAGGGGGCCCCAAGGAGGCTCTGCCTCAGCACCTCCCCAGGCTCTCGGAGGGTCTCTGCAGGCCGGGGAGGGACATGATGCCCGAGGTGACTGCAGCACCTTCCAGCAAATCCCTTCGCACCAAGATTTGCGAGGAGAAAACTGAATTTCATTTGGTACATGATTTATAATGTGCACTTACAGAATTTCAAGTTACACTTCCAAGTTCTGGGGTGGCACGTAAAGTTCTCAAACCCCCCAGAAGGAACAGGCGACTCCGGGAGGGCCGCACTCACGCAGGCCACTTGAACCCAGGGGCCAGCACACGGGCTGCAGGTGGACGCTGTCCACATCCGCTTCTGTAAATAGATTTCCCGGCACACAGCCACAGCCACTTGGTGCATGTTGTCTGGCTGCTTTTGCGAAGCCGAAAACATTTTCTCTCTGGCCTTTTATAGGAAAGGTTTGCTGAGCCCTCGTGACGCCGCCCGTGCCTTGGGAGACCTACGTCCCCTCCTTGGTCTCGGACACTCAGAAAACTTGGGGAGTTCCAGCGCCCATCCCTTCCCCCCTGAGGAGCTGCACTCGCCACCGCCACCCCCCATCTGGGCTGGGACAGGCCAGCCAGCTCTTCCACTGACCCCTCACAGGCGCTGGCCCAGACCTCAGTCTGGTCGTGGTGCCGTCTCGCCCCACCCCCCAATGGCTTCTGAGACCTGGCCAGTGCCTGCCCCTGCTGGGGTTGGTGACAGGACAGGGGTCTAATTCCGCAGGGATTCCTGGAAAGCCCACACAGCCATGCCACCTATCTACCGTAGCTTTTCTATCCTAAAAACACTAATGTCTTGAAGTCCTCTATCCATTTCTCAGTTGGTTCAGAACATGGAAGGAAAAGACAGGGGTGTAATTTATGGTCCCTTAAAACCACAGTGGATGCAGCCACCTCGAGTGGCTGACTCCTCTCCCTGAGCAGCCTATCGACACAACTTTGAGCATGTCCAGTGTGCCTGGGGGGGCCTCACAGCAGGGGGCTGCCAAACACAATGGGCGCCGTGTGTCCCCCCTGCAAGGGCTCTGGGAATCGGTGCCTGCTTAGATAACCCAGCAAGCAGTTCGGGGAGCCTGAGCAGAGTGGCTCCTGGTGGACCCCCGGGAGGGGTGGGGTCTCCGCAGAGTTCAAACTGCTCCTGAGGAAAGGGTCTGCTCGAGCGCCCGGGAAAACGGCCTCATTCCTCGGTGGCTTTCTTGACAGGCTGGATGACAGTTCTCATCACTGTGCAAAACATCACTGGCTGCTCCATGATGAGTGTCACTGCCAGTAAGCACAACTACAGGAACTGGGACCAGCTCCAGGGACGGGGGCCCCGGGTTGGGAAGAGGTGCACATGCCAGTGGGCCCCACATGTGGGAGGGGGGCTCAGGAGGCATCCGGGAGGCGCTCAAGCTGGTCCCCGGCCCACCCACCTCCCGCAGCTCCAGGCCTGCCCTCTGCCTCTCCTTGCGCTCCTCTCTGTGCACTTGTGTCCGGCCGTCCTCTCCACATGGCCCAGTGACAAAACCATCCATTCCTGCCAGGTTGCTACGGGCAAGGACTTCTCTTCTTAGGCTCCAAGTCCTGTCTTCCTGCCCACCGTGTGCCTCCACTCAGCGGCAGCTCAGCAGAGAGGAGGTCTGGCCCCTGCCTCCACGCGAAGGGGGCACAGCCCCTGGTCAGTGAGCATCTGAGGAGGAGGCTGACCACACGTGCCCAGGATCCTTTTGCCCTCTGCTCCCTGGGGTGGTCACTTCTGCTTCTGCCTTTATCACACACTCTTCACTGTGAACGGAGCACAGGTGTCATCAGCTGGCCGCACAAACCCACTTGTCTGGAGTGCCCCCTCCAGGGCTCTGAGTGGCACCTGTCCCCAAGTGGATGGCATGACGGTCAGTCCCCTCCTGGACATGGTGCTCAATAACGCCCCGGAGGAATGCCTGCTCCGTGTCCCACAGGGCACGTCAGGACATCACGTCTTCCAACAAGCCCCAGTCCAGGCATTGTCCTCAGGCCACATTAAGTCTCTCGTCCAAGTTTACCTGGCTTTTGGGGGCAAAGAATTCCATGCAGCCTGGCAGAGGCAGAGCTCAGCCCTCACACCCCTCGGACAGCCCCCGAGGGGGCTGCTGAGGAGGGACCGGGGGCCGGGAGGACAACTTGGCTTGGGACCCGGGAATCTGATTCCCTCCACATCGCACACCAGTCCAGATTCCCTCTCAAAGTTTGGGTTGCCATGGGAACGCATGCAATCTCAGGGCTTCTCAGCCGACCAGCGTGGTGAGGGTGAGAGCTGATTTCCTGTTCAGTGTAGTTTAACAGAGTGAAAAGCAGTAACACTGCCAAGTCCTGCAAATGGCATAAACCCCTTCTTCTTGGAAGGAGTAACAGAAAACGTTAAGAATAGCATATTTACTCAGATGGAGGGTTTTTTTTGTGTTTGTTTTGTTTTATCAGATACCATAGTCACAGTAATAACTGCTGTGAGGACATGATTATCAGATAATCTACAATTCAACTTTTGACTGATACAGAGGTAGGCATTTAATTCAATTTAGTTTTGAAAACATTTAGGTACAATTTTCCTACCTAACAGCAGATTTCACAGGTGACCTTTGATTTTCTTCCGTCCCTCACAACAAGCTATGAAATGACAAAAGTGTGTGATATGAAACCCCCTATCTGCATACATGCAGATAACAGGACGGCTGGATGGGACAGCAGGTATAATTCCAGCTGCGGCCAGCTTCCTCGTATGCACGCAGTGACTTACCGAGCACGCACTGTTCCCCCCAGTTACACACGGGGAACACTGTTTCTGCTTCCGCTCATGTTGGTGGCAGGTTTCACACTATTAAAATAATGAAACCTGCTAAAATTTATTGGGGCCCTAAGGACATTTCCAAGGAGCCGTGCCCTCCATGCCCTCTTCTTTAACGCCTGTGCTGCCTAAGATGTAATTTTTATCAATAACCAAGCAGCTCATAATATCACAGCTGCATTGAAATCTTCATGCTGTGAAATCTAATTCATCCAATACGCGAATCCATCACTTACACAAACCCTTTCTCAAATGCTATAAAACTTCCAAACCCATAGATTTGTCTCCAACAAAAATAACACGAAGGGGCCTTTCAATCAATAGCGGAATCCCTCTGACTCTGGTGCCGGTTGAATATTTTCTCCAGCTTCACCTTTGTTCTTGCAGTAGCAGCCCACAGGGGAATGGGCTTGTTTCACTCGCGCCTCATCAATACCTAAATCCTGGTGAACAAGTGACGCCGAGAAGCTGTAATCAATAGCTCCCTGTGCGTTTTTTTCTGCTGGTCAAATGGTTCAGCCCCACTGACAGCCCTGCCACTTAGAACATGATGCTAAATCTTTATCAACAGCCATCTGGGTGAGTGGCAGAACAAGGCTCGGGGGTCATTAGTGCTCGTGGCAATCTGTGAATAAACTAACTCCTCCGGAATGCGTTTGTTTAGAAAAAGGTGGGAAGCACTCTGTGCGCCCTATTGATTGCCTCTGAACCGCATTTAGCAAATTCTGTCTGAGGATGAGCGGACGGGTGCTTTGTGGGGGAGGGCGGGAGCAGTCTTCAGTCTGCTCTATGGGAAACTCGTCCTCCATGCGGGGTTTGGGACAGAGCCTTCCACAAGGCTGCCAAACCGTCTGCCCTGGGCTAGTGAGTCCTGCATGGAAAGCTTTGGAAAAACCAGGTGTCTGGATGGGACGACACTCCCACACAGTGACAGCCATCCCTCCCTCTGGCAGGGGAGGAGAAACGATGCCAACAGCCAATGCCGAGATATGAACCAGCATGTGTCCGCATTTATGGTGGGCCCCTGAAGGAATGAATGCCCAGCGAGCTCTAAGGTGTCTGCAACATTCCAAGTCCATTTTCACCCCATCGCTGAAACGCACAACTGCTCTATTCAACCTGAATAGTGGTGTTTTCAAGGAGCAAATCCTGACGATGCGTCTCCGTGTGGGAGCCCGTGCGGGCGCTTCTGCCCAAGGAGGGGAGACACCCACACAGAATGTCGATCATGGCCCAGCCCCTGACCTGGCCCCTTCTCCCTCAGGTCTGGGCCACCTCCTGAATGCCCCAGCCTGTCCTAAGGAGGTTTTCACCAACTTTATGGGAACCCTTTGAGGACTGCCACGCTCCCATCTGTCACCCACCCTTCTGAAGCTTTCTCGCAGGAGCACCTCTGACGTGGCTGCACCAGAACGGGAGGCGTCTCTCAGGTCCTGCAGAGGCTGGCACGTCTGCAATGTCCTCGTCAGGCTGAGGGTCCCTGCGTGAGGAACACGCAGCACCCCACTGTGGAGGCAGGCCTGTGGAAAGGCTGTCTTTGGCACAGAGGGAGGCGGCTGCCAAGAAGAGGGGGCCTCTGCTGTGTTTTTCTGCCGGGTCTGTCGTCACCGCCGGGCTTGGCGTTGGCCCGCGACGGGAAGGTCAACATGAGGACTTCACGGGCATTAGAGTTTTAAGCCCTGCGAGAGCCTATTTTATAAATTTCAGTGACTGAGGCCATACTCGAACAGAGACACTCATAGAGATTAATAGCTGAGGAGCCACTCATGCTGGTTGCAGGACAATAAATGTTCCTGAATATTGCCACCAGCGCGATTGCTGGTCTGCCACGGCGTCTCCACCACAGAGAGGAAGCGCCGTCACTGCAGAGGCAGGTGAGGGGCTGTTTATTTGTGTATGTCCGTTAGAGAGCTCGTTTCTCCAGCCAGCGGTGGGAGTTGGACACAGCGAGGGAGCCGGCGTTGTGGGCAGCTGTCTTCATGTGTGCTTGGGGGGCGTCACACTGGACGTCAAGCAGTGAGAGGAGAATGGGCAACTCTACCCACGGGACATGGACAATAGAAGTGGCCTGGAACAGGGATGGAGGTCTGGGACCAACGGAGAATATCTACAGAGCACAGTGACTGCAGGGACGCAGAAGGCCCGTTAGCTTTCAACGTGCTTCTCGCCACGCTCTCCATGGAGCTATGACTCCAGAGTGTCCGAGTGGCCTTTTTATCTGGAGCAAAGTCAGACTGAGTCACAACATGGGGGAAGATGGTGGCCTTCCAAAAGGAAGATACACGTAGGCTTTACTGGCAAATGTAAAAAACCATATTCAGAAACTTGATTCAGAGTCATTCCATACACTGTGTAAAAACGTGACCCTCAGTGCGTGGTGAGAATGCATTCTAATGTCACTGGGCACCCTGCAGTGAAACACGACAGGTGCTAAACGACATGCTAATGGGGCTGACCTCCCCAGTCACTGAGAACTCAGGCCGTGGAGAGGCAGGGGTGGTGGTGTGACGCCTCATCCGTATCGTGTACTGTGCCTGACGATCTGGGTACTTTCCTACGGCAGGAGGATTTCCAGGTGAGACGTGCTTATTAAGATGTTGCGATCCACTCACTGTAAACAGGAGCTGCTTCTTAAAGAACAACAATGTAGCTGTGTGCGAAAGCCCAAGTAACTGCCACCTTCCTGGCCTCAGGCTGCCGTGAGCCAGTGGCAGGAGCACTGAGTGTGCCTGTCCCCTGCGAGGAGGGACGAACACAGTTTTGAAGATATACAGCAAAGCCACGGCAATTTTTAAAAAGCGGGTCTGATTTAGGAATTTCCTATCCCATGATTCAACGATGCTCTTTGCTCTTCCCGAGCAGATGGCATTCTGCTCTCCTCCTGCAGAGTTTCCTACGGCGGAAAGGAGAAACCGGCCGGGGCCTGGACAGGCTGATGAGGACGGAAACATGCCAGGGCCTCACATGTCTGAGCGGGGTCTCCGGGTGGGCCGAGCTGCTGTGCGGATGGGGCACCGGTCCTACCCACACGCAGGGTTCACAGGCATGTGTGACCTTGGCCAGGCCCACTTCACAGCCTCTCCCCTAAGTCGTGCTGACTTGCTTTCCACAACTGGATGGTCTGCGGCCTGTGTGTGATGTGACGGAGCAAAGGCGCCCTCTGCACTTCTGGGTCTGAGAGGTGCGGCCGCCCACACTGCGCCCCCACTCTGCGCAGCCCAGCTCCACCTGCTCTGCAATCCTTGCTCTCAGCAGACCCTGACTACCCAGCACAGGAGGGACAGGATGTGGTAGAGCTTGGAGACAGCCCTGCCCAGGGTAGAGACGCTTGCATGCGGCGATTAGGGTCCTAAGCTCTACCAGCTGGGCGCTCTCAGGTCGGACTTGACCCTTCTCTAACGGTCAGGCCCAGGACGACTGGACCTCGTCACAGAGCGGCCTCTGGGAGATGGGGCTGGCTGTGGACGCTGCAAGCGCATCCTTCCAGAACGGAAACTCCACAAGGGCGAGCCTTTTGCTTGTGTTTCTGGCTGTCACCTGGCACCTAGAAGAACGTCTGGCACACTCTAGGCAACCAGTACCCCAGCTGATGAGTGAACGGATGACGGTCCGCTTGCCACTTCTCCAGGCTTCCTGCCCCCCTGTGCTCCCAGACAAGGGGACCCTGTGGTTCTGACACCCCAGGGAGGGGGCTTCCGGTGGTGTGTGGGTGTGATGTGGTCCTCATCACCTTCACCCAAAACGGGTGGAGGAGCCCCTCACAAACGCTCCCTCTCTCCCCACCCACGTAGCACAGGCTGCCTCGGAAACACGCTTAAGGTACATGGCACTTGGCCCCCTGCGTGCAGTGCCGAGGCGCGTGTGCCCACCCGGCCGACCCACCTCCACGTGGACACGAACTTACAGGATTGCTTCTCATCGCTCCGCCCACCGCCCGCGCCGCGTGGGGGCTGCCTGCCAGGGCCGCTAACTGCTGGTAAGAAACCACGTCTCCGAATTTCACAACCTTCAGCAGCTTCCACAACACCTGCCTGGTGAATGAGTCTGGAAGGAAGAAGGCGGAATGACGTTATTTGGACAAACGGCTCCAACAGCTTGGATATAAATAGCTGTCAGTCCCCAAACAGAAAATGCATCAACACACATCAAGGGGTTAGACTCAATTAAAACACGGCTTCCACACACGCTCCTGTGCCACAGCGCCTGGCATGGAGATACAAGCGTGAGGCAGGGCACGGAGCGGGCTGGCTCCTTCGCAGGCATCCCAGCCACGCATCACAGATTGACAGCTTAGTCCCATCTTCCCTTGTTCCTGCGTGACACTCTCCCAGTTCACCCGCATGTACAAATTAGCACGCGGTTCAATTAATAAGCACAGAAGGCCCCACCTGCCCACCGACTTCGAAACCTTTTGTACTGCTGGTTCATTTCCAACCTCAGCTGGGACCCAGAAGGGAAAAAGAAGCCACGGGCTGGGCTGTGAGGTTCCGCTCGCTGTCCACATCCTGCAGCGAGCAGGCTCAGATTGCCAGACACCAAGGTACCAGGGGTTGGCGGGGACCTTGGCTGCAAATATCACATAACTTTATTTCCGCTTTAATGGACCAACCGCATCCAGTTGCATTTGCTCTACATGGGGCTGCACGCATGAACAGGTGAGTGCACGAAAGACCGCTCTCTCCCTCTGCCTCCGGGTGTTAGAGCTGTTCTGGTGCAGCGTTTGGGCAGGAAAGAGGACGCCGGCATGCACAGGAAGCAGGCCCGTCGGAATCGACACCTATTGTCTCTCCAAAGGGGGCCAGAGCTCCGTGCCCCGCCATGGGCATGAGCCCTCCAGCGGAAGGAGGTCCTGATGGCAACAACAAAGGAGTGTGCCCATAATTGCACCAATTACAGTCGGTGCCAACCTGGCAAAGTGCGATTTGGTTCTTAAAGGAAACACACCCTCACATGTGTGTTAAATAATAAAAATCACTTCTTAACTGAAGGGAAGGATAATCACTTCGCTGGGAAAAAAAAATCTGTTTAGTCTTTATTATAACATTAAGCAAATTAAACATCAGCATAATCCAGGTGATACGAGAAAAGGGTCATCAAAGAAATTAACTTTGTTGTTCATTAATTTACATGGATTAGGAGAGGCCAAAAGATAGCAAATGTGCTCTAGTTTTTTATGATATAATTTCAAACTGTACACCGTTTGTGGCAGGAGGGTGACTTTGGGGTTAATCAGACTGATTTGTCCTTTTAATTGCTTTCTATTCAAAGAAAATTCATTAGATAATGTTCTCTTCAAAATTCATGAATCAATTTAACTGAAGGAACCATATTAACAGCTTTGGGTTCATTAGCACAGGCAGTCGTGCCGCTGGCTGATTGCTGTGAAGGTTTCCTTAGGCAAACAGACTCTGTTTGCTGTGATTTCTTCAGAACGTGTTTCCAAACCAAACTGTTAATCATTATTATTGTTGCTGTTGTTGTTATGCCTCACTTAAAAAAAGAAAGAAAAAGGGGAGGGGAATAAAGAAAAGCGAGGCCGCCTGGTGAGAACTTGCAGGAAAGCGGTTTCAGGGACAGCTGTCTTGGCAAAGAAACAATAAAGCAGCATGTCCACACTGTAAGAAGCAGCGGCCAATCTCCCACCTCCCCCGGAGAGCACAAAGTTGTCGCTTTCTGTTTTCCGAGTTCTGATTCAGGACGAGGATGCTGCCTAGCTTTTCCAGGAGGACAGCCTGGAACTCTACCGAACCTGTCGGAACACCATGAGAGGTGTGTGTGTGCAAACCCCAGCGGAGCACAGGACGGTCCCCAGAAGCTGGGGCACCTCTCCAGCGCGGTCGTCTGAGCGCCAGCCTCGAGTGCCGCTCTGACGAATTACTGTCAGATTACACAGCACCTTTCTCTCCGAGTGTAAAAGTATTGTATAATAAAACAATTATACATCCATCTATGAGCGCAGAGTTTATCAAACAGTTTCAGCTTCATTGTCAATTTTTCATGGGAAACCATTTCTCACCTGGTACACATACACCAGGCAATATGTTAGGGGAAATAGCTCAAGGAAGGCAATATTTAGCAATCAAGCACATCGTTTTATAAATGTATTTGAAAACTCAATTTCACCCTGTAGGGAGCAAATACATTAATTAGTTTAAGCAGCTCTCAGAGACACTGCTATAACCCCCGCCCGTGCAAAACCTGACGCTGAAACTGTCCCCGTATTCGAGGAGGGGGCTGACGCTCTTGGTTGTTAAATATCATTCGAAAATGTAGTAAAAGCTGCTCATAAAAACTAACATACTGCAATATTTTCTTGAGGTTGAGGTGACCATATAAGTCGTCAGTGGCTGGACCATCATTTAGGTGGCCCAAAGGGGCACTGTTAAAATATTCCTCTGTTCTCTCCAGTGAGACCCCCGCTCCCGTCCCCTTGGAGCCGTGAACCCAGGGCTCTGGAGCAGCCTCCACAGACCACATTCTGGAAGTTCCTCTCCTTCACCCTGTGTTTTCCTCCTCATCCTTTCTCTGGCCTATACTGGGGTCTGGCTACTGCTCGTTATGTTCACGCAGTGGGGTGGGGTGGGCTCTGCTGGAGGCTGACCTGCTTCCCAGACCCCCTTTCCTTAGGACATGGCCATTTCATCGGTCCGGGTGGCTACTGAAAACACACCACTGTGACCACCTAACCCTGCAAACACGGTTTTCTAACTTCTCTCTCTCCCTGGATTGTATGTCACCAGCCAGGGGGTGATGGCACTGTTTCCCAACACTGGTCTGGAAGACGTTTTCCTACGTCATAGACACCAGGGTTTTATATGAGCTCTTTCCATGCCACGTGTGGGCACCAGGGCAGCCCTCACTCACAGCTGAGCGAGGCCCTGATAAGAAAGGTCTACGAAGACACCACACACCAGGAGCAGGACATGGGGGACTGGCCCGGGGCCCAGGCAGACAGGAACGCCTCAAGTCACCTGGGAAAAGAATCAAGAGATGCAAAGGCAGAGACAACCCTGAAGTTAGCGTCGGCTGACCACGTCCACCAGCTTTCTGAGGTATAATCGACAAATAAAACTGTAAGATACTTAAAGTTATACAGCATGATGACTTGATGTACATCATCTGACAACTTTAAAGGACGTGTAATAAAAATACTGCAAGAAGGGAAAACACCCTTGAAACAAACGAAAAGACACAGGATTACAAAGACAAATCAAATGGAACTTAGTACTGAAAAATACAATAACCACAATTTAAAAACTGCGCCGCGTGGGCTTAATAGAAGAATGGAGATGCCAGAAGCAAGAGTCAATGGAGCTGAAGACAAGCCAGTAGGAATTACACAATCTGAAAAACAGAGAAGAAAATGTCAAAAACAAAGAACAAAAAAGAGCCTTGGGGACCTGTGGGACAAAGCAAAAATGTCTAACACTTGTATTATTGGGAGTTTCAGAAGGAGAAGAAAAAGAGTACGGTGTAGAAAAAAAAAAAGCTAACAATTTTCCAAATTTGACAAAAGACATACAACTACAGATTTAAGAAGCCTAGCAAACTGCAAACTGGACACACTCAAAGAAATCCACACCTAGACATATCATGATCAAAATGCTTAAGTGTAAAGACAGAAAAACAAAACCCCCAAAAACTTTAAACATGCTGCATTATTTATAGGAGAACAGTGAAATGATCTGAATGACTATAGAATTCTCATTAGAAACCACTGAAGCCAGAAGGAAGTGAAACAGCAATTTCAAAGTGCTAAATGAAAAGAACTATCAACATAGAATTCCATGTCCAGTTTTAAAAAAAAAAAATCTTCAGAATTAAGTTAAAATAATGACATAATGACATTTTCAGATTTAGAAAAAAATAAAAACAATGTACACCAAAATAATGCATTCCCAGCAGATCTGACCTAATAGAATTGCTAAAGGAAATTCTTTGGTGAGATGAGAAATGCTACCAGAGGGAAGATTAGAACATTAAAATTAAAGGCAGAACAAAAGAAATGGTAACTTTTTTTTTTTGTGATTAGTTTGTTCATTTATTCTATTCTTCATATTCCACATATAAGTGAGATCATATGGTATTTGTCTTTCTCCGTCTGACTTATTTCACTTAGCATAATGTTCTCTAGGTCCATCCATATCACTACAAATGGTAAGATTTCATTCTTTATGGCTGAGTAATACCCCATTGTATAAATGTACCACAGCTTCTTAATCCAGTCATCTTGGCTATTGTGAATAGCGCTGCAATAAACATAGGAGTGCATAAATTTTTTTGAATTAGCATTTTGGATTTCTCTGGATAGATACCCTAAGAGTGGAATTACTGGGTCATAAGGTAGCTCCATTTCCAGTTTTCTGAGATACCTCCATCCTGTTTTCCATACTGGCTGCACCAATCTGCAATCCCACCAACACTGCACAAGTGTTCCCTTTTCTCCACATCCGTGCCAGCAGTTGTTTGTTGATTTGTCGATGATAGCCATTTTGACTGGAGTGAGGTGGTATCTCATTGTGGTTTTTATTTGCATTTCTCTGATGGTTAGTGAGGTTGAGCAGTTTTTCACATGTCTGTTGGCCATCTGTATGTCCTCTTTAGAAAAATGTCTCTTCATGTCCTCTGCTCATTTTGTAATTGGGTTGTTTGTCTTTTTGGTGTTGAGTTGAATGAGATTTTTATAAATTTTGGATATTAACCCCTTACCAGATGTATCATTGACAAATATCTTCTCCCATTCAGTAGGATCCCTTTTTGTTTTATTGATGGTTTCCTTTGCTGTGAAAAAAATTTTTAGTTTGATGTAATTCCATGTGTTTATTTTCTCTCTTACTTGAAAAAAAAAGGAACGATGACTATCTGGGCTAAATATGACAGACTATTCTGCTGCATTCTTTAACATATGTTTGACGGTCGAAAGCATCATCATGGCGTTGTCAGGTAAGTTTTTCACTGTACGTAGATGTAAAACATATGTCACTGTGACATTTGAGAAGTAGAATTAAAAGATCTATATGGTGGTAAGGTTTCTACATTCCACTCTAAGGTGGTAAGATAGTGATTCCAATTAGCCTGTCAAACTTAAATATTGTAATCCCTGGAGCAAACACTAATAAAACTATAAAAAGAGACAATTATGGTCAAAAACTAAAACATGAACTAAAATAAAATATTACAAAAATTTTAAAATAGCTGAAAAGAAGGAAGAAGAGGGGAAAGAAAAATGACAGAGGGAAAAGACAGAAAACAAATAATAAAATACTATGTAATAATAATAAAATAAAACATAACTACTACTACCAATAAAATGAAATGTTATGTTTACATCTAAATCCAATCCTATTAATAATTACATTAAATGTAAATGGTCTTAATTAATGAAAAGATAGAGTATATCAGAATGGATTAAAAAATAACCTAAGTATGCACTGTCAAAAAAATTCACTTCAAATCACAGATATAGTTGGGTTAAAGGTAAAAGAATGGAAAAAGATATACAGTGGTACCTCGGTTTTCGAATGTAATCCGTTCCGGAAAACTGGTTGAGTTCTGAAATGTTTGAAAACAGCCGACAGCTAGGCCTCAGGATCTTGCACTCGGCAGAAGCCATGTGACATTTTCAACTTCCCATGCATGTCCGAAAACCAAAGCATTTACTTCCAGGTTTATGGCGTTTGCAAACCAAAATGTTCGTCAACAGAGACGTTCAAAAACCAAGATACTACTGTACTTAGAGGGAAATGTATAGTATTAAATGCATATTTTAGAAAAGAAGAAGGGTCTCAAATTAATAATCTGAGTTTTCAACTTGAGAAACCAGAAAAAGAAAAGCAAATAAAAACCAAATCACGAAGAAGGAAGTAAATAATAAAGGTAGTGACAGAAACCAATGACATTGAGAACAGAAAAACAATAAAATACAATATATGAAACCAAAACTGGGTTCTTTGCAAAGATCAATAAAATTTATAAATCTCTAGCAAGACTGATAAAGACTATAGGAAAGAAACAAATTATCAACATCAGGAATGAAAGAGGGGATATCACTACTGAGCTCACAGACATTAAATGGATAATAAAGGACTCCTACAAATAACTATGCACAATATTCAACAATATAGATAAAATAGACCAATTCATTAAAAAGTTACATACTACCACAACTCATCCAAGATGAAATAGGTAACTGAAATAGTTGTATAATTATCAAAAGACTTGAATTCATAGTTTAAAACCTGAAATTACTAGTGTCAGATAATTTTACCAGTAAATTTTACCAAACATTTAAAGAAGAAATACATCAATTCAGCAACATCTGCTCCATGAAGCAGAAGAGAGAACACTTCCCAAGGCATTTTGTGAGGCCAAAATTACTCCAATAGCAAAACCAGAAAAAAAAAGAAACCAGAAAAGTTAATATCAAATTACAGAAAAGTTAATATAAAAAAATGTTAACAACAAATTAATATTTCCCATGGATATAGATGCAAAAATTTTTAAAGTACTGCCAAATCGAATCCTACAAAATATAAAAAAACAAACAAAAAAGACACCAAAATTAAGTGGAGTTTCTTCCAGGAATGCAAGGCTGGTCAATATGTGAAAAGTCAGTGTATATATAGAGCTACAGTAATCAAGACAAGGTGTATTGGTAAAAGAATAGATACGTAGATCAACAGAGTAGAACAAAACAGACCCACTCACATAAATACAGGAGTAAAGGCAATTCAATTGGAAAAAGGATAGTCTTTCCAATAAATGGTGCTGGGCAGCCACATGCCCCCCCCCCCAAAAAAAAAAAAAAGAAAAAAAATCTAGGCACAGACCATGCATCTTTTACAAAAACTAACTCAAAATGGATCATAGCTCTAAATCTAAAAAGCAAAACTACAAAACTTCAAGAAGTTAACACAGGAGAAAAATCTAGGTGATCCTGGGTATAGGGAAGAGTTTTTAGATACAGCATGATCCATGACAGAAAAAAATGGTTAAGTTGGAACTTTATACATTAAAAATTTCTGCCCTGTGAGAGATGCTTTCAAGACACTAAAAAGAAAAGCCAGGGGCTGAAGGAAAATATTTGCAAAATGCATATCTGATAAAGGACTTATATCCAAAATATACAAAGAACACTTAAAACTCAACAATAAGAAAGTAAGCAACCCAATTATAACATAGGCTGAAGATATATGATCCGACACTTCACCACGGAAGATATGCGAATGATAAGTAAGCACACGCAAAGATGTTTAACATCATTTGTCATTAGAGCATTACACATAAAAACAATGGGGTATGATTACACAGTATTAGAATAGCTAAAAAAACCCAACCAACCAAACAAAACCTGACCCTACCAACTGCTGGTGAAGATGTGGAACAACAGGAACTCTCATTCATTGCTGATGAAATGCAAAATGACGCAGCCACTTTGGGAGAAAGTTTGGCAGTTTCTTACAAAGCAAAACAGAGGCTTACCGTATGAACCAGCAATTGCACTCCTAGGTATTTATTTAACTGATTGGAAAACTTGTGTTCACACAAAATCCTGCTCATGAATGTTTACAGCAGCTTTATTCACCTATTGCCCCAAACTGGAAACAACCAAGATGTCCTTCAATAGGTAAATGGACAAACTAAGGATACTCGGCAATGTTATTCACCCATGTAAAGAGTGAACTCTCGAGCCACCAGAAGATAGGGAGGTACATTCAGTACATTGCTATGCGAGAGAAACAAGTCTGAGAAGGCTACATCTTGTCTAATCCCAACTATATGATGTTTTGGAAAAGGAATACCAATAGAGACAGAAAAAACCTTGTATGTAAATTAACAACAACAAAAGAACCTTTTGGGGGATCCCAGGAAGGAATGCAGATGGTGATGAAAGTCCATCTGTATTACACATTTATGAACAACCCCATGGAAGTGGGTGGGAGAAGTGGTGACCTCAGTAACCTTGGACACAAGTGGAGTCTGTAAGACTAAAGGCGAAAGGAACTAACTGTACATAAGCATTGGGCTCTAGTTGATCACATTGCTTCCCATGGGGGTACAGGTCCAAAATTCTGATACTGTGCGGCAGTATTCTAAACCTAAACAATTCAGTAAATGGATGGCAGAAGGTGGGAGCCAACTTCTCATTGCTGGAGTGGGAGTTTTCAGATAAGCCAGGGTTGGACGCTAGAATAATCCACGTAGTAACGGATTAGAGTTGCCGACATTAGTGTGAACTGATGTTTAGCTTATTAACATAAGTACCGACAGCAACCGTGATAGATCATTCTAGTATAAACCTTCGATATGATTTCATAACAATGACACACTACCTCCGTGGGCTTCCTCCCATAACCCATACCCTCAGTCTAACCATGAGAAGTGCATCAGAGAAATTCCAATAAGATGACATTCTACAAAATTTCTGATCAGTATTTGTGAGAACTGTCACCTAAAACAAGGGAAACCTGAGAGAATGATACAGCTAAGAGGAACCCAAGGAAGATACAATGATCAAGTGTAATACGACATCCTAGACAGAATCCTGGAATAGCGAAAGGACATTAGGCCAAACTTAAGGAACTCTGATTAAAGTATGGACTTTAGTTAATAGTAAGGCATCGATAGTGGTTCATTGATTGTTACAAATGCATCACACTAATGGAAGATGTCAATTATAGAACAAAATGAGTGTGGGGTATCAAGGAACTCTCTGTGCCACCTCTCAATTTTTCCTGTAAATCTAAAACTGTTCTAAAAAGTAAAGTCTATTAATAATGAACTAATATGACCTACTGTGTGAACAGCCTAATGAAGGAAAATACATAATTGTACGCATAGTACTGATTAGGCAGAAAAAATTGAACAAAATCCAACATTCATTCCTGATAAAAGCTCTCTGCCATCTAGGAAGTCACCTTCTGGTAACTTCCTCAACTCAATAAAGGTGTTCATAAAAAGCCTCTAGCTAACATCATACTTGTTTATGAAACGCTGAATGCTTTCCCCTCAAGACTGAGAACAAAGCAAGGATGTCCGCTCTTCTTCAGCATTCCAGTTCCATTTCATAGCCATTCTGTAATGTGGACAGTAATGTGGAAGGAGGAGATTCACTCTTTACAAGTCAGCTATAGGCAATCACTCCTAATGTCAGAAGCTGAACCGACAAGAGTGACTTTGGTGTTCTGGAGCGTCACCTTCATTGGACTCTTTATACGTATTTTGGACCCCTTTCCAAAAGTTAAATCCATTCCAGGGTAAGAAATACTGCCAACACTGAGTGAATCCCAGCACACGTAACAGTTCTCGGCATGCAGTAAGTAGTCAGTACGTGCCTGGAGAGCTGCACGGGATGGCCACTGCCACAGAGGAGTTCCTCAAAGGTCTGAGGAAGCTGGGCATGTGGGGCATGGGCGCTATTGTGAAGAGTCATTTGGAAATTTCGGTAAATTTCCTTAAAAATCACTGATGGGCATAACAAGTGCTCACATTTGTTTACTGACATTGACAGTGGCCCAGACACAGATGCGTGAAGCAGGTGTCACATAAAATAGTTCTGTGCTGCTTCGCAGGAGCAGCTTCCCCACAGCTCTGCGACGGGGCAGGCTGCTCAGGGGCACTTGGCTGGGGGTGCTCAGACATAAGCCCCTTTGCGGCACCTTGTTGCCATCCCTGAGCGCTCACTACAGAAGTTCACAGCTGAGCTGGTTCCCAGACAACTGTCACGCCACCCCTCAGTCTCCTCCTGGTACAAGGGGGACAGAATGACAGCATACGAGGCTTACATGAGCTAACCTGTGTGCCAATGCCTCACCCAAAGGGACACACAGATCTAAGGGCTGGGTTTCCAGCCCTCAGCTCTTCTAACCCCACAATGAGGCACCCTTAACCACATGCCAGTCTGGGAAGGGACAGTGGCCCCCAACACACCCTTGTGCCCGTCTGCTGCTTCACCTGGGTTTCTTTGGCTTTCGGGAAAGCCACAGGTGGCCTGTACTCGTGGCTGCCTGTCACCAGGCACAGCAGACTGGTGAGGTTGCCCACAACCTGCGACTGCTCCAGGTAGGGCGGGGACGAGCCCATGGAGATGGATGAGCCTGGGGAGCCCGGGAACAGTGTCAAGCTCAAGGCACTGCACTCTGCTTCTAGTTCTGTACTTATACACCTGCCACTCACTGAGGACGGGTTCTCGGCTCTGCTAACAAGAAAACATACGGTGTTCTACATTTCAAAACTTCCCTTTTTGACTGGTGCTAAAACAGCTCAGGGAAGAAGAAAGAACCTGTGAGGCACTGCGACCTGTGTGCGTGGGCCCCTTATGGACACACGGCTGTTAGTCACCGTGGGGACTCACCCCCAGACACCTTGGGGACACGGTGTGGGGCTCTGCTTTGATTCTGATCTGGCTGGTGCCATCCTGCGTGGGGGCACAGGTGAACACAGACGCGTGAAGCAGGTGCACGGGACAGGGAGCACAGCTGTAAGCACCCCTATTTGTGGACCAAGAAGAGTGAATTCTACTGTATGTAAACTAAACATAATAACAAAATCAGGAACGTACAGCACAGATTTTTATTACTCCTCACATAGGCAATGAGTAATTTTTGGGAGCAATAAAAATATCTGACTTTTTAGAATAGCGGTCCTCCAAGTGTGGTCTGGGGAGCATTAGGGGTCCCCGAGACCTGTTTAGTGGGCTTGTGAGGTCAAGACCATTTCCATTTGCCTTTTAAATTCTTGTTCTCTCACAGGTACATAGAAGAGTTTTCCGAAGTCATGTGACGCGTGCGACCACGACAGAATAAATGCAGCAGCTGCCACGAGAACACAGCTGCCTTCCATGAAGGCAAGCATGCATGAAGCTGGCAAAAACGTAAGACCACATCACACTTGTCATTATGTGTTTCTGGTCTTGGAAAATACAGTTATTTTCATATAAATGTATTATGCATGATAACATAGATTATTGTTAATTTTAAAATAAATTAGCACATTTAAAAAATCCTCAGGGTTAATTTCGAGCCTGGTATATGTAGATATATAACCCTTGTCATCCAAAGCTCTTTGGGGTGCTCAGTAATCCTAAGGAGGACACAGGGGTCCCAGGGAGTAGGTGGGCAGTGCCCAAGCCGGGCCAGGCACGCAGGGCTGTGTTTGCAAACGGAAATGTTCCCCAGGCTCCGTCAGGTCTGGGCGCACCGAGCAGTCTCAGAGCTCACCTGCAGACGGACCGGACGGTTCACCCTTGGAAATGAACCTTCTGCCTCCCCCACGTGCGGGAGATGACACACTCACCTGATGAGTCTCACTCAGGTGAGGCTCAACCTCCTCGCAGCTGCACCAGCGCCTTCCTATTCACCTTCCCAATAATTAGAGCGCCCGGAACTTATTTAACAGAAGAATTATGCCTAAGACTTTAAGCTCGAACTTACGGAAGCCTACAGAGAAATGATTAAACTGTGACTGTCCTGGTATGAATGTGAATAATTATACATTAACACCCACTACCATTCAAATAATTGTCATTCAGCTCAAAGCTGAATAACTGACTTCTGAACAGGTGCTAATGGTTTCTGAACAATATGAGAAAGAGAGAGAAATACACTGTATGGAAATGCCGGGGGCGGGAGAGGGCATTGAAGGATGTCGTACTACCGGGGTGACGGCATGAAGAAGGGAGGTCAAAATCAAGTCTGAAGGTCTAGTTCTAAGTCCCTTTGATGTCCCCAGCCCTGCAGACTTCATTTGGTGGGCTCTGCTTTGGAGCACCCACTTTCCCTTACAGATACGCTGGACGCTCGGGCCAGGGAAGCTGTGACCCATGAACTAGGGGACCCTGCGGAGGAGGGGCACACCATCTGTTCACACGGCTGCGGTTTGCAGGGGCCACGACCCCTCTGGGCGCAACCTTGTTATCAAGACAGGAAAGGACGAAAATCAGATTTAAAATGTCACGAAGTTACCAACACACGCAAGACAATGTCCCTTCACCCCGCCCAAAGTCACAGGAAGGAGACATCAAATCAGCCTTCTCTTTGGTGGCTCCAGTCACATAGCAGAAAAGGGACCAATTGCGAGGGATTTCGGACCCACTTCATGCTAAATTCACCAGTGGTGGTCAGACACGTGTTCATGAGCCTAGACACCTGCCGGCCCGGTTTAGGAACCCCATGCATTCCATCATGGAGTTGCCCTCGCCAGCATCCAGGAGGGGAGAAGGAGCCGGGCCAGCTTTCTTGGCGGACAGTCTCGCTGTTCCTGCGAGACTAAAATAAGCTTCCCGCTAAACCTGGGCAGCGCCCCATGCTCCTTGGCCCAGCCTACAGAAGCTCCGGTCAGGCCCATCTGACTTAATACCTGGGAATACTGACAAATCTAAAGGGGCGGGTGGTTCTGAACGATTCCCACCCATGCGGCTTCTAGAGCTTGTCTGCAACAGCCCTGAGGTCTGTTAAGTAATTTTAGCTAACTTTTGAAGACCAATCCAACAGAAAGGAGCTAAGCCCTTAATTTCTTAATGAATTATTCTTCACCGTAGGACAGGGATTATGCCATGGAGAAGGCATATCATTACTGACAGAGCTGTCAGAAGGACAGGCAAAAGGAAAACTGGCAAGCTTTAATTTCTCTGCAGAGAAATGAGGGGCTCTTTGGGGATTCATCTCAGTATCAACATTGAGCCTTTGCCGCAGGCAGCGAAGAATTCAAAAGAAGTTGTGACTGGATTCTGAGTGATGGAATCTGGCTCCAAGTGTGCAGCTGACTTTGGTTTCTCACCTATTCCAATGAGGACGACGCTGTGTAGGTGTGGGTGAAAGGGGTCCCCGCAGGACAGGTGACACGTGTGTCCTCGGCAGGGGGCCAAGGACGGGAGGAAGGCCTGGCCAGGGCACCATGTGGAACATGCACGTTGTAGGAAGGGACATGGTGGGCTGGGGGACGTTTCGCTTCTACCTGCTGACCGGCCAGGCGGGTTCAGGTCCCTTCCTCTCCTCGTAGGGACCAGGGCTGGGCAGTCAGACAACTCAGCTCTGGTTCCTTTAGCTTTTCACACCCTGCATCAGATTTGTTAGCTGAAGTCAGCCCGTACCCCACAACAAACAGATGAGTCCAGAGGTTCTCCTTCTGCTTTGGGAAGGTGAGAGAACCAAGTACGTTATCCCTCAAGGTCCGCAGACCCCCATCTTCCAACTGTCCCTTGGACTCTCTGGAAAGTCTCTGGAGGCCAGAATGGACAGAGTAGAGTCTGGAGACACAAAGAGTGGGCTCAGAGGCTGGCGACAGCCCTGGTAGAAGAACTGCCTCACAGGTCAGGAAGCTCTGCTTTGCTCCTTGGCTGAATGCTGGTCCCACAGGTGTCATAGAGGGGTGCTGCTGCTGGGAAATGGGCAAGCCTGTGCCCATCCCTGTCACTCAGGTCTGTTCAGTGGCAGCTGAGGACCAGTGGTGCAACGGCAGGGTGCCCGGAAACAGAGCCGCCTTGATGCAATACGGGTATTTCTAAGGTCCCCTGAGAAAGAGCATGTTGCCCTATGTACATACTGATGCCCCAAATTCAGGCTCACACAGCGTAAGGGAGAGAAGACCCGGTGTAGGCGTGTTCAGAGTTATCAATTACTTCATTGGTTTAGCGCTCATTTATTTGGTAAATATTCAATCAGCAGGTACTGTGTGGTGACCTCCGTCCGTGGTGGGTGCAGCAGGGGTGTGAACGCCAGGCAGTCACAAGAGAATGTGGGAAGAGCAGGAGAGCCAGTGCAGGCTGCGATGGGCAGCAGGGCAGAGACGACGGCCAGAGGATGTTTCCCTAGGGATGTGCACTGAGCTGAGAGCTGTAGGTGATGGGTTCCGGGCAGAGGGCCTGCTGCGAGGGGGATGACGACGGTGCAGGGTCTAGGTTAGAACATGGCAGGGGCTCCAGGTGGCAGAGGCCACACAGCAGGTCACAGGAGCTGTGGGTCTCGACAGTGCAGGATTCACAGGAGGGGATGACATCACCAAGTCTTGCAGGGTTGGCCTTAAGCCACGGGTCAGGAAAACGCTGTCTCGTGCAGAGACACAAAACCCTGAGCTCACTCACGCAGACTGGCCCTGGCAGGCAGGAGGAAAGCCCTGCTGGGGTCTGCTCCCCTTAGTCCCCCTTCTCCCCTCATTGCACTGGAGTAGCATCTGCCACGGCTGACATGGCCTGTATCCCAGGACACATCCCAGGCCTCCTGGGTTCTCCACCGCATTCTGGAAAAGTCAGCAACTGATAAGGTCCTTCATCAGCCTTTTTTCTCACCCATTCCTATGTGGTCCTAGATGTTGGCTGGGGGGCTTCAGTTCCTCCCACATGGGCTCCTCAAGGGTTGTGTGAGTGTCCTCATGACATGGCACTGACTTCCCTCAGAATCAGTGATCTGAGAGGGCACTGGGGGGACAGTGCGCTTCACAACCTGGCCTTGGGAGTCATGACATCACTTCCACCATATTCTCTGGCTCACTCAGGCCAGCCCTGGCTCAGCCTGGGAAGGAACAGGAGTGTGAATACTGGAGGCCAGGAGCGCAGGGACCACCTTGGAGGCTGGTCATCACGTGGCCTTTTCTAGATAGCGTCACGGTATTCCAGAATTCAGTCGGGAACCCTGGACGGACCACAAGTTACAACCTGACCTATAACTTCACTCACTGACCTGAGCGACATGGTACATCACAGAAATGTCGGCGTCAGCTGCAGCAGCTGGCGCCACGTGTCCCATTCTCGAGATGAACACCCGTGACCTCCGAGCTGGGGCAGCAGACTGTAAACACAGAGACCAGGTCCACACAGTTAGCAAGAACCTCATCACTTCGTCTGCCACGTCCCCGGGTCCTCTGAAACGCCACTATGTTCCCACACACATTTAGCACCTTCACTCTGGCTCTTTTCATTCAGCTGAAAACCCACTGCTGTATTTGGGGGTGGGTGGGGGCGGTGAGGAGACTTTTCACCTTCAACAGCAAAGAGACAAAGTAACTATGTTCTATTCTGCATGTGCAGACATACGTTATTAGGCGCTCAAACTCCTCCAGAAGGCTCTGTGACAAGTGACAGCACTGCGTTCTTACACTCCGTCTGAATGTGGCTGCTGCCTTTTGGCGTTGGCAGAATTAGCCGAAAAATCAAATGCGACCAAGGGTGCATACGAGACACCTCGGGGAGGCAGTGAAGCCGTGATGTCGGGGGTCACCCTCATGAATCTGTGAGCGGTCAATATGTAAACTACGGACAAGTTCCAAACCAGCTGGTGTCCCAAGGTATGAGCCAGCGTTGGTTCTACCTGCACATGGCTCTGTGCGGCCACAGCCTGGCCAGCAGGGTCCACGGTGCACTAGCTTGGTTAGTGTGTGGGTTACACGCTCGTGTTGGGGGGTGAGCTGGACGAGTTCAAACACTACCTGTGCCACTTACTAGCTGGTTGAGTAAGTCATTCCTTTGAAGTTCAGTTTCCTCCACTTGAAAATGAGGGTCCCAGTGTCGTGAGGCCTAAATGAAGATGAAAGCTGCACAAAGCGTTTGACAGAGTCGCTGCCACGTGGAAAACAATAGGCGAGCTGCTAACCGAACCATCACCACACACCAGCGGAACCTTGTTCACGGTGCAGGTCTGTGAAACAAGACAAACCTCTCTTCCGATGGCGTGTGCACAGAGGTCCATTCGACTGTGAGCCATAGTAATGGTGGGAGGAGGACGTGAAGTTTCAGCTAAGACAAGAGCTCCAGCAGCTAAAGCACGTGACCACCAAGGAGACGCAGAAAGCCACAGTGAGGACAGGGTGACCACAATGCTGAACCGCTGGGCCCTGGGCCCTGACTGCTCTATTGGAGGACTGTGAGTGGGTTCTTTGTCCCATAAAACTCCCCTGACTGCTGCTGAAAAACACAGAATTACACGACGTGTAAAAAGGGCTGTGCCCCTTGAGCCCCCAGGGGTGCGATGTCACCCAGCTGTGGCATCCGTATGGTGACAGCCCGCGGCTGTGACCCTGCAGGCCAGCAGAACCCTCTCGTCCTGGAGAAGCACATTCTGGAAGGGCTGTGGATACAAGTGCTGGCACAACACACCTGTCTTGTGGTCAAACACAAAACATACATTGAGGAAAAGATGGAAAATCGACACAATGAACTGGGGAAATAGGAATAAATTAAATGAAATCCTCCATAATTAGAGCAGTCGCCTTCAGCCCATGTCTACTGACATGGAAGCCCTGGCCAGCCCGGACATATGGCCAAGTGCGGGGCTGGCAGGCACCCTGGGCTCCAGGCGGCACGGATTCGGTGTTGTTCTCCACCCGCCAGAGGGAAGCTGGCTGGGTAGGACTGTCACAACTGCTGAGCCCAAAATGAAAAGAAGACTCCTGACAAACCCTCACTTGGCTCACTGGCACAGCTGAGTCCACGAGAGCGCTAAAATGCACGATCTGAGGCTTCTTTCTCCGAGGCGGGCCCCTGGGACCAGGACGGCCAGCCAGCCCTACGGGGCACGACGTGGAGGGGCCTGTGAGGCATCCTGACGGCTCACCGACTTCCGTTCTCCTATCGAAGGACATCTTGGTTCCTTTCAAGTTTTGGCGGCTATGAATCAAGTTGCTGGTAACATCCGTGTGTAGGACTTTGTACAGACATGTTTTCAGTTCACGTGGGTAAATACCAGGAACATGATTGCTGGATCCTATGGTAAGACAATGTTTAGTTTAGTAAGAAGCTGCCAGTCTCCCGGAGCGGCTGCACCATTCTGCACCCCCACAGTGAGTGAGGGCTCCTGGGCAGCTTGTCCTCACTGGCATGTGGTATGGTCAGTGGTCCGGATTGTGGCCGTTCTGACAGCTGTGCAGTGGGATCTTGTTCCTTTTCCCTGATGACACAATGTTGAATATTTTGCATCCGACTGCTTGCCATCCTCATTGGGGAGGTGTCTGTTCAGGTTTCTGGCTCATCTTTTAATGGGATTATTTTCTAATGGTTGACTTTTAAGGGTTCTTGTATATTTTGGAGAAGAGTCCTTTATCAAGTGTGTCTTTTACAAATATTCCCTCCCAGTATGTGGCTTGTCTCATCATTCTTTTGACACGGTCTTTCATAGAAGTTTTTAATTTTAAGAAGTCCATAGATCAATTACTTCTTTGGTGGGTCCTGCCATCACCATACCCAAGGTCATCTAGGTTTTCTCCTGTGCTGTCTTCTAGGAATTTTATAGTTTTATATTTAAGTCTGTGACTCATTTTGAGTTAATGTTTGTGAAGGGTGTAAAGTCTATGTGTAGATTCATTTCTTTGCACGCAGATGTCCAATTATTCCAGCACCATCTACTGAAAAAACTGTCTTTTTTCTACTGCATTCTTTTGTTCCTTCGCTGAAGATCAGTTGACTATATTTACATGAGTCTATTTCTGGGTGCTCTCGTCTGTGCTACTACTGATCTATTTCTCTGCTCTTTCGCTAGTACCACGGTGTCTTCATTTCTGTAGCTTTACAGTTAAGTCTTGAAGTCGGGTAGTGTCAGTCCTCTGACTTTGTTCTCTGTGTGCTGGCTCTTCTGGGTCTTTTTGCCTCTCCATGTAAACTTTAAAATCTGTTTGTTGATATCCACAAAATAACTTGCTGGAACTTTGATAGGGATTGTGTTAAATCTTTAGATCAAGTTGGGCAGTAGTGACATCTTGACAATAGTGAGTCTCCCTATCCATGAACATGGGATTTCTCTCCATTCATTCAGTTCTTCTCTGGTCTCTTTCATCAGCTTTATAGTTTTCCTCACTAGGTCTTGCACATATTTTGTTACCTTTAGATCTAATTATTTCATTTTTGGGGGTGCTAGTGTAAATAGAAATGTGTTTTTAACTTCATTATAAGCACTTTTTCATGTTTTTAATGGACCAATTCGTACATATTCTTTTGCGAAAAGTCTGTTAAATCTTTTCCCCAGTTACTTATTAGGCAGTCCGTATTTTTATTATAGAGTCATAGGAGTCTTCATGTAATCCCACGTACAAGTCCTTTGTCAGTTATACATGTTGCAAAACATTTACTCTGTGGCTTTCATATTCATTTTCTTAACAATGTCTTTGACTTTTGACAGTCTAATTTATTGTTTTTTATAGCTTTATATTTGTGTTACATGAAATGTTTGTCCATTCAAATTATGAAGATATTCTCCATATTGCTCCCCCCCCCCCCCATTTATTGAATACTTTCTCCTGGACTTAAAAAAAAAAAAAGGAAACACAGGCAGACCTTGGTTTAGTTCCAGACCACGGCGACAGAGGCAGTCAGATCTCTTTGCTGGGGAGCGTCTTGCCTTCAATTTGTAAAAACGCAGAAAAAGCAACATCTGTGAAGCACAGTCAAGCAAGGTGTACCTCTAAATGTCACCCTCTTCAAAATAAAGATGAATTGGGAGAAAGGGGAGATGATCTTGAGTGCTGAGAGGGGGAGTCGGAGAGACCGGCACAGAGCCAGGTGTCTCGGTTGCTGCTCACTGCTGGGTTTTAGAGAAAACCATCCATGAATGTAGCAGATAATTCCCAGGCTGGATCAATGGTGGTCTCAAGTCACACTCGTCACCAGTGTCCCCACTTCACAGATGGGGAATCAGAGGCTTCAAAAGGCTCTTCTGGGCTGAACTGTGTCCCCACAAAGTCCATACGTTGAAGTTCTAACCTCCAGTACTTCAGAACTGATATAATGTTCAACAAGGTGATTAAGTTAAGAGGCTAGACCCCAGGGGAATCTGCACAGGGGGACGGCCATGTGAAGAGTCAGCAAGGGGTGGCCATCTGCAAGCCAAGCAGAGAGGGCTCAAAAGACACACACTTGATCCTGGACTTGCAGCCTCCACAGCTGAGAAGGGATGACGCCTGCTGTGTGAGCCTGTGGTATTTGTTCCTGTAGCAGCCTGAGCTTATATGAGGGGTAAGGATGTTTCTCAAGGTTGCTCAGGTGGTCAGAGGTGGCGCTCGCTGCCACAAACCAGGTCTTAGTCACCTTGGCCCCACACACAGCATGGGAGCTTTCACAGGTCGTTCCCCAGTCTCCATGCCACCTGATAGCTCCGACACAAGAGCAAAGTCCCACGTCGTGATGACATGCCTGCATGACACACAGATGGGCTCCCAGACATCTCTGAAGAAGATGCCCATTGGCAAAGGTCATGGCAGCATGGAGCGAGCACAGCCCTGTCCCCTCAAAATCTCGCAGAACGGGGCTGTGTCTAGGTCACTACCCAGAGCCATGACTACTCAGAAACCTCACTCAGTCAGCTGTTTCGGTCTAGAGTGAAGATCTGTCCTCAAAAGCTGAGGGCCAGCAGGGCAGGGGCCAACCTGGGGTGTGTGTATGTGTGTGTGTGTGAGTGAGTGTGTGTGTGTGTGTGGCCTCAGCTGTCCCTGTCACACTTGGGAACAGGGCTGCTGGATTACCAAGAACTTTGATAAAAAATGAGCTGCTGGCCCAAAGAATGGCTGCCCTCTCAGGCCGTCCTCACCTCACAGATCAGAGCCAAAGCTTCCTAAGAGCATTCTGCAGATGGAAAAGAGATGACGTTGGCCGTTAGCTCCAGTCATGTAACTCACACGTAGTTTGTACAGAACTAGAAGTCTTGACCTGAAAATCAAGACATTATCTTAAAGGTCGAACGAACCACAGGCAAGTGCCCCTGTTTTCGGCATTGAGCTGGGATCAGCTTTGGTCAGCTGGCTAACCCTGCGAGTTCTGTGTGGCTCTCACTGTGGATTTACATGGAAGCAGCCAGGACGATGAAGGAAGACTTGTTCTGGATTTTCCACAGGCGCACTGCTCGGCCCACACTCCAGCCCTACAGACCAGGTGAGGCAGGAGCTGTGAGCACCATCCACCTTCATACGGACGCTTTTATTAATACAAATTGGGCCATTAATAACATTTAAATGCATTAGGTTTAACACAAATAAACAAGACCACCCAAAGACAATTTTTAAAATGATTCCTGTATTCTAGAAAAGAAAACATGGCTGGGTGAAGAGTCAGCGGCCCCAGCCAGGTGTGAACACCCAGAGACCACACCATGGTGGGTCCAGAATGCGGGGCATCAAAAGGTGTTAATGGTTTCAATATTTATCTGCTGTAGGGAAGCACTCTAAAGAGAAGACAGAAAAAAAATGCTGCTAATGGCTGTGTCTTTGCCATTAAAATGAAAAGCTTAATGCATCTTATAATCAGAGGACAATTTGCAAATCATTAAGAGAAATGTAAAATTCCATTAAAATACAAATCAAGAGACTCTCCCTGGACTAATAATCTTTTTGATATTATTTTGCATTTCACTATTTCTGTTCCAATACCCAGGCCCCACAAATGATCAGTTCCTGAGCAGGCTACTTACCGCAGCCTACTTCTTTAACGAGAGACGGAGAGAAGGGTAATCTGCTATTCAGAGCAGGTACTAATGAAGAATTCCATATATTCTGAAATTTAATTAAAACCCCAAAGATTTCAAATTAGATGCAATTTGAAATGCCTGGGGCAGAAATACATGCACTCGCGTGGCGAGGGTACCACACTGAAAGTTGATACCGTAATTGGTCTTGATGTATTTTTGTGTTGCTGGGCTGAAGCACAGAACTCATAACCATATAAAAATTCTCTGTAGATTACCTGCTCATTGAAAATGCCATCACTCAGGTAGTTCTCCACTAAATTACCATGCTACTAAAATGCACAAAGTGATTCCGAGAGGAGAGTGGCACAGCTGGCCGACGCTGCCAATGAGTTATGCAAGCGTCAATGCGGCCCTTTTTCTTAGTAAAATATGCTCAGTTGAATATTAAAATATAATTGGCATTCAACCTAAGTAGCTTAAACCATTTTGTTATCTTCTTTTAAACCGATTTGGCTCTTCCACAGTTATTTTCAAGGATGCGATTCACAAACTAATGATACCATCACATTCAGCCAGATTTGTGCTGTGTTACATTTGTCATAAACAGGCACAGCTTCTATAGCCTGCGAGGGACGGCCTTTTATATTAGCTGCTCTTGAACATCAAAGGCCCGATTCTTGAGGAAAAAAAAAAAGGCGGGGTAGGATATGCCATTTATGTTGGTTCTTGCATATTTTGTTCTAAAAAGAGGGAGAGATGCAAATTTTCTAGAAGTATATGTCTTGGCCAGGCAAGAGCTGCCATGTCCCCCAAGCCTGGTCGCTGGGTCTTGCTCAGACCATCGGAGGAAAAGCTGAAAAGAATCGTGCTGTGCACCAGCGTATCCCAATGGGGAAGGAATACGCGTATTTATTTATTTATTTATTTATTTATTTATTATTTTTTAAAGCAGAAAATGTGAGCATATCCACCCAAGTCCAGGAACTGGGTCTCCTCTTCCCACAGTATGTATTTTGTACAACCATTAACAACACTGCTCAAGAAAAGCAAAAGTAATTATCATAGGAAGGGAGAAGATGCTGGCATTCATGCTGGCTGAGGGGCAGGGATCACCAGAAAGGCTGTTTTCCAAAACATGATCACTATGTCCCTTAGTATCTGGGAGGGTAGGAAAATCTGAGCTGAACTTCAGGAAGTCAGGGATGCATTTAGGGGCTAATAAGACTTGCTTTTCCCTTTGCTTCACTCTTCAGTTTGCTTGTTTAGAAGTATGTTACTGGCATTAAAATGTCACCTGGTGCCTGAAGGAGCTGAGCCCCAGGGCGTCGGCTCTGTCCTGGCACTCTGACCCCACGGGGTCATAGAAGCCACACCGAGGGCCTTGCAGCACCAAGTATCTGAGTTCTCCATTCGGATAATGTGAACCACGACCTTCAACGCTGACCACACTTGTGCGTCTTGGATTTTGAATCAGTTTGAATGTAACGGTTACAGTAGGTGAAAAAATCATGTGTGATAAAGCATTGAAATTAAGGAACAGTTTTTATACTTTTGGCTCCTACGAATAGTTCTACTGCATTACCACCATTAATTTTCTATCACTATTTACATGTTTAACCTATTGATGACTTATAGTCCAATTCCATGTAATTTTTATTAAAGTATTTTCTCTATAAACCCAGGGAGTAGAGAGAACCCTATTTATTATTGCTAGGATGAGATCAAAATGCAGTAACATTGCCTGTAAAATGTGAATATACACCATTTTATGACAACAAAAATATTAAACATTCTCTCTGGAAGCAGTGCAGGTTTGTCTAATAACTACAGTGGGAATAAAAAATTTAAAAGCACATTTAAGTGAAAAGTCTGTTTCCCAATTTATAATATAGACTTGATAGAAAATTCATATTTTTCAAAGCCCATTTCAAAGGAAAAATCATTGAAGAAAGTGACAATGCAATTTACACTTCCTGCTTGGTAGAAAGCGGACTCCCTCCCTACTCCTTTTCAGAGGTGAAGTACGTCCAAGTCCAACATGCACACATCACAGACGATCTTTCTAAACGTGTGAGCATAATTAGGTGACTTATTTTTAATGGAAACTTTCATTGGTTTGCTGTTTAATTACTATGCTAGCGGTAACAGTTATATTTTAATGTGAATATTTTCCCATAAAAGCAGCTCCTGTAAGAATTTCAATTACAAGTACTATTCGTCTGTAATAGAGGCCCCATTTTATCCTACAAGCTTTGAAAGTAGCTGACTTTCAGAGTCCTTGTGGTTACTTTTGAGCCTGGTGACCATTATGCTATGTGACCCCAGCAGCCATGAGGGAAAGCATCCTCAAGCTCATTTTTTGGCCTGATCGATGGAAACCTCAGAGAACACAGGATCTGACCACCTCTTAGATTTAGGATGAAACTTTCACTTAACTAGGCTTCCCAGGAGGCCTTGGCAACTACTGATTAGTCACAGGGCTCTTGGCACAGGGATACCACGAATTTCAGGAGGTCCAGTGAGCTGTGGTTCTGTTCTAGCTTCTACTAGCTTGTCAGGAGCTGGTATCCATAGACCAAGTTCTCCTTCTGGGGACGGGAGCATTTTACCACACTGCTCCCTAGGGTAAGTGCAAGGTGGGTTCCCACAGTGGGTCGTGTGAATATTTAAACTTGATCCTGGCAATCCCGGGATGGGACCTACGTTACGTCTGCAGAGAAGGGGTTGGTTATGCAGAACCTGAGCCAACTGCTTCCTCTCTGATGGCTACTTCCATTGCTCACCGGGCTGGGAAGAGCCCAGAGCATCACGTATCTGGCTATTTCAAACCCAGTTTTGGCCCAGAGTATCCGGGCACCTTCTGCAGGTCCTGGGTAGCTTTGCTGACATGCCACCCTGGGCTATCGTGGTCAAGTGCCAGCACCTGGTAAGGCTCGTCCTGATTCCATCACCCTGTGGCCGAGGTGTGGACGGGCAGCCCGTTCCGCTCACTCTTTCCTAACCAAAAAGATGAGTAACACTGGCTCTCTCACTTTCTCACGAGGCTACATGCAAAGCTCCAGATCAGGTAGACATATGCACACATAACCTATAACTTACTTAAGTTGTTAAGTATAACAGCAAAACACTTCTTCAATATGCATAGCTGCGTCTCGAACAAAAATCATTTTTTAGAATGTTAAACTCAATGTAAAGTGAAGCACACAGCAAAAGCCCTCATAATGTCTGGATCCATTTTAATAAGTTCTTTTAGAGTAATAATTCTCAAAACAGGGCGTATATATACCACATATACATGTGTGTATGTGTATATACATATATATGCACACATACATATAAGTACATATGTAACTATTGGCCTGTCCTAAGTATTAATGTCTTGGGGGGGGGTGAGAAGTAGAGAAATCATAGGCAGAATATCATGAACAAGCTTTCTAGAACATTCTGAGACATTCACCCCTAGGGCCCCAGATGAGGGGACTGAGATACAAGAGTAACTTGAAAAAGCATTTGCTTGAATGAGTCATAGTTGAAACTTTAAAAACTCCTCGTACGAGACGTGTTTGCACAGAACACTGAATAAACACGCGGCGGTGACAACCGCCAGGCAGGAAGCTGTGTGGTAAAATATGAAACAATGAAGTAAGACACAATCTGAACCTCAGGTTCTCTGGCCCATGAAATTCACCAATATGCCAAAAGTGTAGTTAGTAGTCAAGTTGAAGAGTGAACAGTTTAGTGCACTGATTGCTTCCGAGCTGGCTGGGCCAGCCCCACGCAGACGGAGGCAGGACCAATCAGGGCCGCGGCCAGGGTGACCACATGGGCCTCAGGGGCCCTGAGGAACACCCACCTGCCAAAATGACGCTCCGGCTGCTCAGGCGGGGAGCCCCCAGCCCTGAGAAACTCTCAACCCACGCACACACTTCTAACGTTTTTGTTCCACAGAAGGGCTGAAAGTGGTGTAGATACACAAATGTGGCCAGGGGCCAGGCAGCCGGGGGGTGACGAGCCCACGAAAGGGCTCTTCTCTTCTAGAACAAGGACAGCAGCCGCTGCTGGTTCCCATGTCGCAAGGCCCGCAGGCCGGACGGAAGGGACCGCCTGAAGACAGCAGCACTGTCCTCTGAATGGCTCTGGGCAGGGAAGAATGATGGCCCGGGGCTGGTCTTCTGGGCCCACGGGCAGGAACCCTTGTGATCGGTTAGGCCCTGACGCGTCTGGGATGAAGCAGCCTGCACATTTACCACCTGGGCCAGCGCAGGGGCCTGGTCTATACCCCGTGGGTCGTTTGCTTCCACAGATTCCTGCCCCACTTTTGTTCCAAGCATCCCCCTGTATTTTCTCCCTTGGTTCTAAACCACAACAATATGCTGAGTTTCTCTCTGTGACGCAGATTCTCAGCTGCTCCCGCGAGGGCCTTCTGCGCTGAGTCCTCTGACCGTCTTCCCGGCACCCTGGACTTCACCGCCTGCCATCACGCTCAGGCTTTTGATCTGTCTCTTCAGTCTCACCTTTCCCAGCTCCAGCCCCGGAAGGCCTTAGACCCATCTTTCCACATTTGCTGTCCCCAAAAAGCCGGTTAGCAGCTCTACGGCTGAAAGAAGTGATTGATCACCAACTGCCTCCTTCCCACTTAATTTAAGTACAGTGTTGTTTGCTTTTCCTAATCAATAACGGGTATCGGAAGGTTTACCCACCAGGTGACACCTTTGCAAGCCCCACAATTTTCCTAAGCCCTCATTTGAAATATGGGAGCACGGCGATGGCTAGCCAGAGAAACCTGCAAATGCATCTCCTTCTTTAGCTCTTCTCTTCTCTATAAATTGGTCATTTTTTGAACTTCAGGGAAAAATATCAACACAGAGAGCTTGAAAGCACAAAGCTGCCTCCTGTTACAGATCTAGAGGGGAGAATAAAGAGAAAGCCCTCCATTCACCACAAGACCCTTTGCAGACAGACACGGGCTGGATTCACAGCTTACAAAGCAATGTGAGGGTTACCGAGGCCCCAGCCATGGAATGAAGAAGGCTCGGTGCCCTCTTCTCTGGGGAGGCTGATACCTGGTCTGGGGTGGATAGATGTTGGATGATTCCTTCACCCACTGGGCTCTCCATGGAGGACCCCCAGGTAGTGATGTCACACCCTTCCTGGTTTCAGCCTCTACTGGAGGGCACACGGCACAGCGGGAGGTTAACTAATTCACCTGAAAGGGCCTTTCCCTAACTCTCTGGCAAGGCTTTGGCCTTTGTAAGAGGCCTTTTGGAAAGGGATTCGGCAGAGACACACAAATAGGAGAATCCTTTCTGAGGCTCTGTGACAGAAGTTACACAAACTTACTTCCAGCCAGCAGGTTTAAAAAAATGCAGATTTCACTACTGTCATGCAAGGGGATTTCATAGCTACAAGCTAATAGCTGTGACAAAGGAATTATTAAGGTGTTAAATATTTCATTTAAAAGGGAACATTGCAGTCACTTTAAAAAGAAAACTCAGAACTCATCTGGTGAAAAACCATCATCTATGAGCTGGGACTCAGAGGACCGGCTGCGGTCTACCTGCACTCCCACCCCTGGCTGCCTGGTGTGGGCAGGGCCTCTGTGGGTACCCGAGGAAGCCCCTACCCCAGCCTGGCAGGGCCAGCAGAAAGGCCTGGGCTTAGTGGCCCAGCTGCCCATCTCCCTGGCCACTCGCAGCCTGTCCAGCCGTGCCTTCTAGGTAGCTCTCCATGGGCAGAGGGCTTAGAATAAAAAGAAAGTGTCTACACACTTTCTGTATCTGAAAGGCGATCTCGGTTATCTATAGACCTGCTTTCCTTAAATTCACTGTGAAATACTGCTTTTGCCAAAGTGCTACTTTTATTATTCTCACTGCTTTTGCCACTGACCTCTAGGTTATTTTAAGATGCATATTATATAAAGAAACTAATTTTTCTTTTTAGAAGTAAACAAAGAAGTTAGGGAGTGTAACAGAAGAGAAATTTAAATGATATTTCATTATGAAAGAAACATTAAGAAAATATTTATTTCAGGAAGAATGGCCTCATTAAATAACTCTTTCTGGGAGAACAATGAATTCAAAATAAACAAAACTGACCTTTGAAAGAGGTTTATAGGGAGGGCCTGACATCCCTAAACTGCTTCTCTGAGCTACCAGACTACGAGTGCTCCATCACAGAGTGGCTGGAAAAACATGATTCTGTTGACACTTTTAATAAGCCAGATTAGCAAAAACCCAAAACCCCAAACCAAAAAAACCCCACCAAACACACACACACACAAAAAACCCCACCAAAAACACAAAAAAGAAAACAATTTTTTTTTTTTTTTTTAGAAAACGCTCTACTACTAACACAACAACCTCACGAAAAATTCATCTTACTCAACAGCTCACCATTCGGTTAAATCTCTTCAGCAGCACGAGGGACCTTCCTGCCAGGAGCTACACCCTCCCACACAGAAATCCTGCCTGTCCTGGCCCCAGAAAAAGGCAGCCGCACTGACTCACACCCTTGTGGTCAGGAAAGGCAGCTGTACCCATCCCTGGGAGGAATTCCCAGGTAATTAACTTCTTACTAATCAAACTTTGGAAACGCTAAGATAAGATGTTGAACCATATGTAGTTTCCAGCACTTGATGCTTTAAACTGACCAAAATGGCAATTTCATATGGTTCGCCCTAGCACACATTTCTGTGACTTTAAACAAAATGAACCAACAGTGAACAGCGCACTCATCTTACAAAAAAAGAAAAGTGGTCTTGCTCATGCATAAGGGGATCCTTTTGGCAGCAGGACAGGCCACGCTTCATCCTGAGGAGGGGACGACGGAAGGTCATAGGCATTAGGAAGAAAGAATCAGAGACGGGGCTGGAACGCAAGCAGCTCCCTGCTAGTTGCTCTTTTAAAAGCAAGTTGGAATAGGTAGACCTGGTACAACCTCAGAAGCAACATGATGAAAAAATGATACGCAAAAGTATGCTCTACACACATATGCAAAAATTAAAATGCACAGAAAGTGGAATTTGCCAAGGAAATTTATTCCACATTAAAATGGACACATTCCTCTCAGTTTTCCAGAAGGTTCATTTCTTTGTGTTAATCCACAGCTTCCAGAGCTCTGAGTTTGTCCGAGGGTTTCCTTGTATGTGACTCCCTCTGCCCATGGTGCCACTGGCTCCCAGACAGACAGCAGAAAGAGAGCCACACCCACGGAGACAGGAAGGGGGTTCTGCCACATCTGGGGTCATGGCCTGTTAACTCCATCCCCACCTGGTCCCTGCCCGGCAGTGAGAGAGTGAGCTAAATTCTTAACAGAAAGCCTGGCTGCAGGGCCACTGAGTGTCAGCAGGCAGGTGCCAGAAGGAGGGAACCTGGACCCACTCAGAAGTGCCTGCCGGCACTGCAGGGCTTGTCTGACAGGGAGCTGGCTACTGGGGTGGCTGGATGGCCTTACTCCCTACCCAAGGGCCACTTCCAGCTCGTCCTGGTCACCGGGACCCACGATGACCATGACCGGCTGGCAAGGGGAAGGGGGGCCGGTCCCAACTGTCTTCAAGCAATGAGGACAGGACTTCAGGGTTTTACAAGCCCGTCCTTTCCCCTCACCCCTTTATATCCCAGATGCCTCCTGCCCTGGTGTTGTAATTTTTCTGTTGTGAAAATTTCAAAACCTTAACTTTCAGCCCCGTTATCTGATAGACTTAAGGGGAAGGAAAGCCAGTTGGACAGTTCTTTCCCGCTCCTACTGGCAGAGCAGGGACCCCAAGATGGCAGTGGCGGGTGGAAGAGCTCCCTGCTCCACGACTCCCAACCATGTCTCTGAGTTTTGAGACCGCACAGGAGGATCCCCGCTGTCCCTGGAACAGGGGCGGCGCATGCGAGTACAGTCACAGCACCCTCAGTTCAGCCTGTGGGCACAAGGTACTGGGAGAAGGGGATCCGCGTGGGTGGGACGAGTGCTGCGCAGGGGTCCCACGGGCAGCTGCAGCTCCACCTCGGCCCCTGGAGGGCGCCATCGGCAGACGACGGAGGGCTCTGGAAATGTGTGGAGTATCCTGGGAAAGCCCACTCCAACCTCCCATCCTAGAGACCCCCTTTTAGAAACTCCAGAACACCCACTGAAAGGGAGCTTCTGGAGACAGTGCTAGATGACAAAAGGGGTGACAGGGCACCCTGTTGATTACAGCAGCACAGTTTCAGTTCATTATATGCAAAAGAGTTCAAGGTTTTATCTGTTTACGGCTAGTCAATTCAGGTATGAGCTCAAGATTCAGAAGCTTCTCTCCCCACCTTCTCTGAAAACTCGACTCCATTTTCAAGTTCTTTCTTGCTGTAAATCATAGCAGCATTTAGAATACCATTAAACTTACTTGGTTTATTCCACTTTCAAATCCAAGATCGCTTTAAATTTACCTTAACTAAAATCTCAGGGTAACTTTTTGTTCTTTAAGTATATGTAAGCATGCATGCACACATATGTACGTATGTAAACGATCAGTTATATTAAAATGACTATAAAAGTCACTATGCGAAGCATAAACCTCTGCTATGTGTCTAGAATGGTTTTGGTTGCCATCAGTAAGATCCAAACAAAAGCTTAAAAAGAAATGTCTGGGAAATTGTTTCTGGGTTATCACAGGCTTTACGTGCCTCCGGCAAACTCCATTGAGACAACAAGCTCTCAGTTCATCCCTCAAGAATATAACATCTAAGCATGGTAAGTTTGAGACATTAAACTGAAAACTCATCCAAGAAGACACAGTGCTGCCCCCCAACTCTGCTGTAAGTGTCACCAATGGAGTTTACGGAAGGGGCTGCCTGTTCACGTGCAGTCTGGTTTTCTGTGCTGTTGGCGAGCAGGTAGGTTAGGTTCACAATACGCTGATTGAAAAATGTACTGCCATTCAGATGTGTTCCTATTTAAACCTTGCAGCCAGTGAGAGTCCAGAGTTGACGTGCATGCATCATTTTTACTGCCTTTGCCAAGAATTACGTGGTCACGTGCCAAAACTAACACAACCGTTTGGAATGGGTGTCCTCACAGCGTGGCCACATGCTGTCTCTGTTTAGATGATGTAAAAATACCAAGTTGGTATAGTCAATAAAGTGAGCTGTGAGGTAAGTGATAGTTAATAAGTCAGGCTCCCTGAAGGAAACATGGGGAGGGAGCCGAGCGACTGACCTCGCTGGAAGACGGGATGGTGAAGGGCAGGCACGGGGAGCTCCTGGAGAGCCGAGGGCTTGTGGAAGTAGGCATCCAGCCAAGCTGCGCACTGCACGAGGGGCTCTGCCATTCCTCCATGTCCGGGGGCCTCCGTGGGGCTGCAAAAGTGATAACAGGAGCTTAATAAACCCAGAGGCTTCAGTCTACACGTCTGAAAAGTACACAGAAAACACTAATGCACCAAAATGGGCCAAGTCTGTAGCTGTTTCATGAGGATGCCCGTCTCAAGTAGCTGAGCAACAGGCATTACGACAGCAGACAGTGGGCTGGAGGAGGATAAGCGGGGAGGCGCCTGGAGCTATTTCACCCACGCCTCCCCCTTCGGCTTTAACGAAACAAGGGGCGAAAGCTCGGAAGGGACGTCCCAACACACGGCTCTCCTATCTGGGGCTCCAAACGTTTGCAGTCACCATAAAGCAGGATGTGACAGAACAATGATGACGTGCAGACACGATTCGCGTGGGAGTGTGCCTGTCCTTTTGCAGGACTAATGCAGGACAGATGTGTATTTATTTGCATCTATTTTCAGCTGTAAAATTTCCAAGTATTCATTATCAAAAGTGTCTTCCAGAAACACTATTAAAGTAAACTGTACCACTCACCCTCCCACCCCCACTGATTTTCAGAAACAGAATCACATACTCATGTGTTTCGATTGCTTTGTGCTGCATTATGGGGGATTTCCTCCCAGTTTGCTTTCTTTTCTTTTTTTTAAAGTTTATTGGGATGACAATTGTTAGTAAAATTACATAGATTTCAGGTGTACAATTCTGTATTACATCATCTATAAATCCCACTGTGTGTTCACCACCCAGAGTCAGTTCTCCTTCCATCACCATATATTTGATCCCTCTTACCCTCATCTCCCTCCCTCCACCCCCCTTACCCTGTGGGAACCACTAAACTATTGTCTATGTCTATGAGTTTTTGTTTGTTCATTTGTTTGTCTTATTCTTTTGTTGTTTTCAGTTTTATATCCCACATATCAGTGAAATCACGTGTTTCTCGACTTTTTCTATCTGACTTATTTCACTCAACATAATAATCTCAAGATCCATCCATGTTGTCACAAATGGCACCATTTCATCTTTTCTTATGGCAGAGTAGTATTCCATTGTGTATATATACCACAACTTCTTTATCCAGTCACCTATGGAAAGACACTGGTTGTTTCCGTGTCTGGGTTGCTTTGCTTTCTGTCTTCTGATTCCCATGCATGAGAGTGTCCGCTCTGTGTGCAGGACGTCCTGTGAGCGTGTACGTTCAGTGACAGTACCAGGACTTTTATGCCTGGGTCTCCTGTTGGTTCATTTTCAAACCCTCCTGCTTGTTCTTTATGGTTGGTAGTCTCCCTTTTATCGCCTTAAGTTTATTGTAGATGTGCTTCAGATGGTTTCACTGTTCCTTCTACTTGGGGTGCTGATTCTTGTTTTTGGGACCCTGCAGCCGCCCCTCATGGACCTGATTTCTCTTTGGAAGAGGCTGATTTTCCGGGATGTGTTCCGCTGGACAGAGAAAATGACCCTATGGAGAGGATACACTTTTGCTGCTTCTGAGCCCTGGAGTTTAGGATGGATCTAGTTCTTTCAGTTGCCCAGGACTCCACACTCATGGCAGCACGGGAAGGTGGAAAGGCCACCACAAAGCAGGTACAGGAAGCTCTTCCTGAGCCCCTTCCACCTCCCTGTCCAGCGTGCTAAGGGCAATGCACGGGCCTCAGTCTCCAGGCTGTGCTCCTTCACCACACACTTACTGCCTTATGAGGGTCCAGGTGATGTGAAGAGGCCACTATCCCAGCCCAGGAGTGCAGGCCTGGCTGTGCCTGTGCGGGTAGGGGACAACAGTGTGAGCGGGCACTGCAGACCGAGATGTCCTGCTTCATGCTACCGTGTTCTCTGAAAATAAGACCTAGAAGGACCATCAGCTCTAATGTGTCTTTTGGAGCAAAAATTAATTTAAGACCAAGTCTTATTTTAGTGTAATATGATATATGACATTGTATGATATGATACAATATAATACCGGGGCTTATATTAATTTTTGCTCCAAAAGATGCGTTAGAGCTGATGGTCTGGCTAGGTCTTATTTTCGGGAAAACAGGGTACAAGTGGTGGGAGCAGCTGCTGCCCTTTCAGCAGGGCATATAAATGGTCCAGTGTTGGAGTCTGAGTCTCCCGGTCACAGCGCTTTGTAGGTGTAAGAGTCTCCAGCAAGGTCCTGGGACCTTTCCAGAAATGAGCTTCCCCCTGAGGGTTGCACAGAGGTCCCCTGCACGGTTTCTCAGTGGAGCAGGAGGTGGTCGGGGAGAGCTTTCGAAGCTGTGAATACAGACAGTGTGAAGGAAGGAACCAAAGGACAAACAGGAAAAGAAATGAGCCCAGCAAGATGACCAGGGATTAAGGGACAACTGAAACTCAGGCCCCACAGAGCTGGACACAGTTGGGCAATCCTGGGGACAATGTGACTGCCTGGAGCAGGTTCAGGCTTTGGCTCAGCTGCCACCTTTCCTAGGTCTCTGTGAGGGGAAAGCCACACAGACAGGACCCTTGGTCCACCCGGACCTTGAATCAACAGGGCTCTTGGGGGCCCCGTCACCAAGAGGCTCATGGGACGTAAGCTCAATCCACAGGCAGAGAACAGGTCTCAGAATGGCTACTCATGGAGATGGAACCGCTGTGTTCTCATTGCTCTGATTTTTCTCTCTGTGAGGACATCTGGACATGGAAAGGAGAGCCTCTGTGTTAACATGGCTTAAATATTATTCAACGTCAGAGAGAAATTCTCAATCACTATTCTCATCTGTTCCTTACTTCCCAAAAAAACAGTGTACTGATGATATCTAAAAAGAAAGGTGAGAATTCTGTCACATGCTTTGCCATCCTGCTCCCGGGGTAGGGGGATAGAGAGTGAGGGAGAGTAAAGGGGGCACGGAGGGTAAAGGAGAGGTCCCTGCAGCCAAAGCTGAGACCACGCAGCCCCTGGCTGATGACACCACTCTGAGCCGGCAGCCATCTAGACATGATGTCTGTTCAGACAGGAGGTGAACCACCTCCTGTGTCACCACCTCCAGTGTCACCACCTTCACCCCATGGGGGACTTCCCTCTGAGGAAGGAATGGGACAGAGCTCTCCTCCAGACCCTCGCATGAAACCCCCTTGGCCTGCCGCATCTGCAGGACCCTCATGGAGCCGGGTGCCAGTCAAGAATGGCAGCAAAGGCCAGCTGCTCACCGCCATGGCTGGTCCTCAGGCCTGTAGTGCCGGCCACCCCATCACACACACCTCAAAGGGGTTCCTCACGTGTGGGAGCACACGCCGCAGGAGATGGGGCATCCTGACCCCAGAGGCAGGGGCTGCTGTACCCACCAGCCACTTCTCTGCTTCAAGAGCCACAATTCCTCACTCACGCATCAGCCCCAGTGACACAGGGCGCGTTTGGGCGTCCCACCACACTGCCCACACTGGTGGCTGCGCCCTCTGAGCTGCTGAGGGAATTGAAATGTGAGCTGCTTCCCTAGCGTTTCCCACTCTTAAAAGGATATTTGAAGAATTTTTATAGTAGTAAAATTCATCTCAAATTGATTTTTTATGCTTGTGCTAAAGATCCCAACCTCTGATTTACTCTGTAGTTCTCCTTTTCAACTCTTTCTCTATTGGCATTAGATTACTATTCATGGGTGAAATGTAATTAAACAGCTTTGATTCCGAAGCCAGGATTTATGATACTACATTTAAAATGAATGGCATTAAACACACACATAAAACCAGATTTTTAAAGCCATGACACAAATTTCCATTTCTACAATAAAATGAAATTTATTCCCTGCCCTGCCCTCTCCTCTAACCTCGCTCTGCTTGTCCACGAACGAGCTGTGGTGTGACAGTCTTCCGGCATCGCTAACGGTGGCTCTTATCGTGGGGGAGGTCCCCGGCTTCCTACTGACGACGCTGAAACCCCGATCCTTATGGGCGCTGTGGCCCACACTCATTTAAATCCCATGTCCAAGTCTTCATGGAGAGCCTCGCAACTCACCCACCACTGACATGCAAACACCTGCGGCCACTCCACTGTGCCTAGGAATGCACCCAGCAACCGTGGGAGCCCCGACAGCGCCCGCAGGCATGGCTCTGGAAGCGCCAGAGACACAAAGACCCCGTCCTGAAATCAGGGACTGCAGAGTCAATACCCAAGGCCTTCCCCCGGGATGTCATCGGTAAGAGTATTCCTGTGGCACGTCTCGTGACACTGCAGCACCCCGCCCCCCTTTTTTTCCCTTAGCTTGGCACAAGAAGGCTGGCTAGTGGCTGGAAATGAATCTGGCTTTGTTGAGCTTTTCAACATACGACAACGGAGAGCACTGGGTGGGTACCTCATACTGCAACCATAAAAACACATATGGTTTGGTTTAAGGGTTTCTTCAAGAAATACGCAACTGTTGGCAATTCCAGGGACTCCGTAAGAAGAAATAGGAGCACAGTGTACTGCCTGCAGGGGAAGCTTCCGGAACGGCAGTGTGTCGGGAAGCCCTGCGTGGAGCTCTCCTGGAGCTGTGACCTGTGAGAAGGCCATGACCTGCTCCCGTCCTGGGTGTGGAGAAAGAACATTCCCGTGTTGAACTGTTTTGTTATAAACCTGCCCTTCACCCCAAAGGAGGACATAGAAAAGTGGATGAAATGCTCCGGAACAAACTTCTGATTCTAAAAAGCTTCTAATAAAGCTTCTATAAACTTTATAAATAAATAACTCTATATTCCCACTGAACTTAGTGGTTCGATCCCACTGCAATGCCTCCCCAGACATATTATCGGGGCGTCCCCAACTCAACAGCTCAGAAGTCACTCATTACAAGGCTGCCTACCTACCAGGAAGCAGCTCACATTCCAGGAATGCGAGGGGACAGCGGCAGCAGGACACCTGGGGAAGCAGGGCGACTAGGCGCCCAAGCCACATAGAAAGGCAACAGCCCCGGGGACAAAGCTGTGGCCAGCTCCAGGTGGCCTCCCACTGGGTGCTGTGGGTCAGCGAGGTCAGCCCAAGGCTGGACAGGTGTGGGGGGGCGCTCTCTGCTACAGGCTACCTGGAACAGGGACTCGCTGACAAGTAGCCTGCCTGGCCCACAGTGGGCAAAGCATGACAGGCCAGCCAGGCCCTTTGGAGCCAGCTGCCCAAGGTCTAAAAGGGCCTCACGTGTGGGCGTGTGCCTGGCATGACACGAGGCAGGCGGGTGGGCTCGGCACCAGCTCCTTGTTCCCTGCCTGGTCAATCCTCTGAAACTCAAGCAAGTTGGTGGGAGACTTGGGCATTCAGATTCGGGGGGTCCTCAAGACTTTACTGGCAGCAAAGAATCACTAAATCCTCATTTCTGAATGGATTCTACTCCCCAAAGACACTGACATGTCACAGACTTGACCTAAATCCCATCTGATGTAAGGCAGTGGGCCATAGGTTCTGGCACTCACACCTGCCTGGCACCAGAGGCAGACCATGTAATGCTCTGCACTGAGCTCTGTTCCTCCAAACGCCTCTCTTTCCGACCTCAGAACTTGGACAACAGTTCATAGGATGAAACTGAGCCTCTTGGCTTGGGAACGTTAACTGGTGAAGCTGGAGGGTCACCTAAGGAAAGAGCCCCACACCCGTATTCTTTTGAACTCATCTGGAATTGGGCTGGGAGATGGCCCCCAGGATGTATCCCTCAGCAAAGCTGGGGGGGGGGTCGGTCTGCATGAAACACCAGGGTGCTCAGGTACCACGTTTAGTGGGAGGAAGGAGGAGCCCAGAGCCTTCGCGGCGGCCAGCACCCTGATATGTCTGGCGTCTGGAGATGAGAAGTGTCTCCCAGGTGGAGCTGGCGGAGCGAGTCTAACCTTCTCTGTGCTGCAGGCCGCGGCGTGGATGGGGGAGGTCCCTGGGACTCCAGGGTAGAGTGCCAGACCTCGCAGGCTCAGGAAGGCACATTCTCAGCAGAAATGGAAAACTGCGAGAGAGGTAACTTTATAAACTTCATATGGAGACTCTTGCTAAGTATCACTGGAAAACACAATTATGTCCAATTTAACAGACCTTTAGCGCAGTCTCTTGTGCTTGTGTCTGATGGATTGGTCTTGCATTTAATCACACCTTCTTGCTAATGCTCTCATGCTTTTCTTTCAGTGGTAGAATTGAAGACAAGAAATAAATAATGCTACCTGCTAGCAATAAAGACCTTGTTTTGTTTTCGTTTTTTTGTTTTTTTTTTTTTTTAAATGAGGCTGAATAAAGCCTTTAAACTCTATATTCCCACTGAACTTAGTGGTTCGATCCCACTCAAGCATTTATTGAGGACCAGTCTGTACATGGCTTCTTGGCAAGAGTATTGCCCGGGGGCTTGCCGTCCAACCGGGCAGGCAGGGCAGGTAAAGGTAAAACACAGAGGTATAGCAACTCTCCCCAGGTTTCACTGAAAGCCCCAAGGAGCCCTCCCCTCACTGATTAGGACTTTTACATGCCAGCTTCTGAAGGAACACTGCAAGTGACTACTCTGTGACACTGCGTGGTGGTCAGCAGCTGTGTGGGCAATACCACCACACGGGTGTGACAGAGTTTGCACAAGTGTTTGAACATTCTAGAGTTATATTAGGACACGGAGTAGGAAAAGGAAAAATCATAGTGTTGATGCTGGAAATAAGGAAACACCAATCTTGAATAACGTAATACAACTGAGTCAGAGATGCAAGACAAAAGGGATTCACGCCCACAGGGATTCACTGATGTCACAGTTGCTGCTGATGAAGAGGGTGGTGCTCGCCGCCTATTGACTGTATCAGCTGCTGTTCTCAATGACTCACGGGTTATCTCAGTGATTTGCCACACAATCCAAAGAACAATATGTGTTCAACTGTGAAAGAAAGGGGGAATCAAGAAATGCATGGACGATCAGCAGCATATTTAAGTTTATATGGACACAACAGGTATGGTTTAGATATGTGTATACATTTTCACTCTCTGGGATGAGAGCCCCTACTGCTCGTGAGACAAGAGTTTACTGGTTGATTTTCACGTGTTTGGTTGCACTGTCTGTTTTCAGATATGCATTCTGGACGAAAGGAAGAGATTTCCTATCATACAAGAGAGGGAAATAAGTAATGATGTTGTTTATTCCTACTTTACCCCAAAGCCAACAGGATGGCTAGCTGGAGTTCTGAGGTAGCTCCGCAAACCGTCACGGAGCTGTCACTGTGTGGTTCACAACAGAGGTGACATAAATCCTGCCCCTTGCCTCGATGCCATCCATCCCACAATCACACATGGCCGGAATGAATTCTACATTTACCATGTTATCAGAGGTCACCAATGGTTCATGTCCCAAGGTCAATGATAGGAGGAAGAGGCGGTTTAAAATTCCACCCCATTTACTCACTTTCTGGGTGGTCACAGGTATGCTGCTTAAATCGGATATCAGTGTTAAATGGATTTCCATAGCCCCAATTTTCCAAGCCCAAATTGGGGCTTTGGATTAATGTCAGAACCTAAATAAGGCCACAGAGGAATTTACTGTAGTATTTTAAAATACCCATCAAAATCAGAGAAAATTTTATGTAAAATTTCAGCTCCTCTCCATATAAGGAACATGTCATAAGAATTGTATATATTTTTAAAAAATAATTGATTCTTAAAAATACATCAGCAATAATAAAATATTTTTAAAAGACAATTTAAATAGTACACTTGGCATTCTAGAATGCCTTAAAAAAATCCTATTTACTTTCCCCCCTAAATGTTCAAATTGATAAAAGGGAAACTGTGTTTTATCAACATTCTAACATATCATTAAAAATCTCTACTATGTGACAGATGAAGATAAAAACACCCCAAAACTATAGATGAATCATCAAATCCCTAATGATTCCAAAACAATTACAGGATGCAGAGCAATCTAGTTAAATTTTATTCAAAAGCTTACTACACTCGTGTTTTCTTTTATTTTTCTATCAAGAAACCCATGAGGTTTAAGCACAATTCATTATGTATGAGACCCCACTTGCGGTGCTTGACTGTTGATTAATAGCAAAGTTTGCTGTGTGTACATTTGCAACATTAGATGCATACAATATGCTAACTTATTCTTTCACTGAAACTAATTATTTACAAAAATGACTACTTGAGACTACAATTTATTAAATGCATGCATCCAGTCTCAATTTGGCCCCCAAAGACAGCCTGGAATGAAGATCTTTTACTTGATGTGACAACTTCTAGAAACGCAATTATTAATATTGTAAATGTGGGAAGTAAGGAGTTCAAATGGCCTTATGTCCACGTTGCATTTGTTCTTCACCACTGAAACCGAGAACAAAGAAGCGTTTTAACATTTCACACATAGCATGTGAGTGCTATGTTCCTCCTTCCCAGCTTAATTTAGCTTCTAAATAAAATGCTTACACATTAACAATGAAATAGTTTATAAAGGAAATAACAGCTAACATAAAAGAGGAATAAAAAGCCCTAATCAAATTGCTGCTTAAGTAGATTACAATTCTGTCAAGAATTTAGTTCATTTGTTGAAAAATATCTGTAGAAATAGAAAACTTTTAAAGAATCATCCCACGAGTCTCATCAAATTACTGGTATACCCACAGGGTACTTTTTCCCCAAAGGATCTCTCAGATGTTTGCTAAATTGGCACGATTCAACAATTCTCCCCACTCCCAGAAAAGAAGGGGCAGAGGAGGAATCAGTCCACACACAGGAATTACAGATATCTCATAGTTGGATGTAGCTTTCAAATGGGGCATCTGGTCAACCACGAGTGTCGTTCAGGCTAGCTGTAACCCCCGTGGCCCACGGCGGCAGCCACCCACCCTGAGAATCCTCCTCCATCATCTGGCCTCTCTCTACAGCTGCCCCTTCTGATGTCCTCAGAGCCTCTGTGTGGCCCTACTCTGAGCTGCTGAAGATATGTGCCACTGCAGGCTCGAGAGAGAGAGAGAGAGAGAGAGAGAGAGAGAGAGAGAGAGAGAGAGAGAGAGAGAGGAATCAGACTCCAAGATCAGGAAAAGTAATGTCTGTGCCCAAAAGACAGAAGATTGTCACATGCTACGAACTGCTCTGTGCATTCAAGTTTTGCAAAGACACCTGCAGAAAAAGAGGACTTGGTTCCAAAGCAGGGCCTGCTCTGGGATGCAGAGGAACCAATATATCAGTGGGTGGGACGTTGCTTTCTACAAAAAACAAATGTTAAGAGAAAAAAAAGTAGGTAGCATGTGAATGGGAAGAATCTCAGGGCATGTCGTCAAGATGGGTGAAAGATGACTGGTCTTCTACCGTGCAATTTAATTTCTCCCAGTAACACAGCCAAGGTCTACCACAGTCAAGGCAACTGACCACGGCAGTCTCAGCTGAGAGAACATCTCGCGGTCACACCTCCATCACACAGCATGCGCTTGGGAGGTACGGTCCTGAATCAAGTGAAGGATAAACGATATGGAAACAATCAAGGTAAACTTTGTATAAAATTTCATAGCTGCTACTTACTGAATGCCTAACGTGTGATAGGCTTGTAATTGGGAAACTGTTCTATGTTTATGCCTCCCAATAACCATTGAGGGAGGTATTATTATCTCTGTGTTCTAGAAGAGGAAACAGGGCCAGCGGTTACGTGATGATAACTAACGTCTAAGGGATGGAAATGGGATTTGGACTGAAGTCAGTCTCATTCCAAAGACCTTAATCTCTGGACCATCTCCATGAAGCAGAAGTACTCTTGCCCATCTCTTTGAAATAGAAACAAATGATCTCCACTTACCATGAAAAGTCCCTGTGTTCACATGCCCTGTACTTGGTAGTGTATGTGCTGTTTACCATTTGGATGTATTCTCTTTTACAATCAGGTCAATTCTGTAAATTTTTCCCAAATTCTCCGGACAACAATCTAGGACGATTGCCTTGTCACTCAAAGACAATGGGAATCTGAGTGTTGAATCTGGGTCACACTAGGGTCTCAGGCTCGTAGACAGTAGCCCACAGGGCATCACTGGTCTACACCCTTACAGGAAGGCCATGTTTACATTCAAATGACCAGTCCACACAACACACAGTGTTCCTTTAACCAGGTAAGAGGCCTAGGTCTTAGGATGCTTCAGGCCCATCACCTTGCCCATCCTCAACCCCACAGAGGCAAGGCATGGAGTGAGAAAGGCCACAGCACCATTCTAGGCGGCTGGTCAACCAGCAGGGCAGGCCTATGCTACGGCAGGTGTGGGCCTGGGCTGCGTCAAGAAATCAGAAGGACCATCACCCCATGGAGGCAGCTCTGGTATTTGAATGGACAAATTGCAATGTCATCGAGTGACCCAACTCTGCCTCCCAGCCCTGCATCCTATCTGGCACATGCTTGGGGCTCAGTACCTGCCTGCTGAACGAATGAGTAAACAAGACCCACTGGTGTTCACATGGTCACCATAGCACGTGCACTGAAAACACCTGCATCTCAGATTTCATTTTTCCAATGAATAATTTGCTGAAAACCATTCCCTAGGGTCCAGAAAGCCCACAAAGATTTCCTCAACAGTGAAAGCTGCATTTCTCTGCCTTTCCAGATTTTGTAGCAGACTGTCGAATAACAAAGTTTGCTGAAGCCCAGGGAGCCCACGTCACTTTCAATTTGCTTACTTTGATAGAACCCTACCGTCAAACCTAGAAGTGTTTCTGATTGGAAGACACAAGACTAAGTGGGCCTTCCTTCCTGCTGTTCCATTCTGGCTCCTGATATAAGGCAACCAACCAACTGCATCATGAGAGGAAACAAAAGAATGAAATAAAATAGCAAATCCTTGAGCCTCATCTTCATGCTATGACTGCAGATACTCCTCGTAAGTCTACTGAATTCCAGAGACCACACACAGATTCTACAAAGCCCACTGATGGCGCACCCCCCAAGAGAAGCTCATTGGGTCTTTAGCAGAGAAGGGAAGAGGTCCCAGAGGGAGAAGCCCCTCAGCCACCCCCTGTGACACGCAGAGGGCCCCAGCAGACCTTCTGCAGACTCTGCCCTCTGCCCACTGTAGAGCCACGAGAAAGACGCCCACTACTGGGAGGCAGGAACATGCCCCTCCAATGCCGAATGGGCATTCCGGAACTTGTGGTGAGCAACGGGACAGAGGGTGTGAGAGGCAAAGTGCATGGTGACAAGGTGCCACCCGTCCCTGAGCTAGGGGACCTAGCCCCACCAGGCCCCTCTCACAGTTAGCCATCTCCCGTGACAGCAGTTTTTGATTTGCCATCTTCATTAACGAACATTTTTCCCCCCCTTCTCCTCTGAGCCCACACAGTGAGAAATAACATTTTGGTACTGGGAGGGCTGGAGAACACCCGCCCCTAATATGCTTTGCAAAATTGATCTCCGCACAGCTTCAAGACTACTTTGTCATGATGCAATTCAGAAAAAAATTACTTTTCATCTTAGCAAGGGAATATATCCTAATTTAAATGATAAAACAATAACGATTTTTCTGAAGACGCTGCCTCTTGTTTTTCTAAAGACATGCATTATATGAGGACCTGACCCCATTAACTCGTGTACTGGGCTCATTAATAAATAATCCTGCCACTAAATTATCTGTCTTGTAAATTGGTTTGTACAGTTCTAAATAATAGATAGTTCCCTATTATCAAACACACTGGAGTTTTAAAAGAAAAGCATAGCTTATGACATAAGTTAATACTACAGCTTCATGCGGGAACAGCGCACTTTCTCAGAAGGCCCGAGCTCTGCCTGTTTATTGTCGCAGCTGGAACACGTTAGCTGGTGGCAAGGCTGAAAACACTATATTTAATATCAGACAAGTATATTGAGTATACATTAGTGGCCAAAAAAATCTTAAGCAACTATTAAATGGACAGTTAATGTAATTGTATTTTAAAACACTGAGGTCATATTTAATTTTGAATTGAAACTCTTAAAATGTGCTTTCTGGCAAGGAGCTAGAGTAATAAAACAACGTTAACTACAGAACAAAACTAAAACATTATTAAAATAAATCTTTTTTCCAGAGTACTAGTATTTGCAAGAAGTAGATTACAAGAAGCAGAAAACATTTGTACTTCTTCAGCGAGTATTGTCACTGACACTGGGAATGGAGACTTTTCTCTTGAAGGATGATGTCACTCTGAAGACCGAGCACAGCCATCATTCCCGCCCTCCCTGTCTCTGCGCGCTGGCTGCTCTCCCAGCATCTTTTGTCTTCTGTCCAGGGTGTTCAAACTTAGTTTGGCAACACCCTGAGGTCTTCTAATAACAAGTCTAGCAGCAAAGATCCCAATTAAGTTCAAGAGCAGGAAGTGAAGGGAACGGGGCCGGGGGAAGTCTGACAAGAGAATAGGCAGGATGGACAGAGAGGAGGAAGAATGGGGAGGAAAACATTTTTGCTGCAAGGCCAGCCAATTAAAAATCCCTTTAGGAGGCACCACTTGCTACTCAAAGCAGGTTGGAAAGTCCAATTTCATATGCCTTTTTCCTCCTCTTAAAAAATCAATGCAGCCCTCTGGGAGGCTGTCATACTTGCTGGACCGTAAGCTTCCCTCCTGGACCCAGTTCACAGCCCTCCCAGGGGAAGAGAGAAGGGGTTGTCACAGGGCTTTCCAGCAAAAACAATGCAGCATTTATTTACAGGTGTTCTGACAGCTGGGCCAACCCTGGAGCCAGGAGGCGGCACTTCTGAGAGCCTATGCCTCGATTTGACCCCTGAACCCCTCTACCCCAAGCTTGAGAAGGGCAAAGGGGGAGAAAGACAGAGACCTCACTGAGAGCTTGAAGGTAACTTGCCAGCACGTCCTCTCATAGATGCTCCACATGGAGTCACCCAATCCTCAAGGCTAGACCGTGGGCCTCTGGGCCACCTCATTCTGCCCCACCACAACCACAAGGGACCGTGAATGCTCTGGAGTCTTTTCTTGGGTCCTGAATCCTTAGCCCCTTGAGGACCAGGACTTCCTCAGAGCACAGACAGCCTTCACCTCTCGCGACAACGGGTGCTCCGCTGAGGCCCACGCTCCCCTTGAGTTTGCTCCATTCCAGCTTCTTTCACTTCGACCTGAGTCTCAGGCCTGAGTGATTTTGGGACCCTTTGAAGAGGACTTTCAGATGCTCAAGAAAATTGTAATTTGAGAAATAATAACCTATTACATGAACTCGTTATATGAAAACAATCTTTCAATGGTCAATACCTACAGAAGCAGCCTTTTACCTGCACGAACAGGGAGATGCTTATTCTTAAAGATTTGCATTGCAATGAAAACAGAAATGTAAGCATCTCAGAACTGACAGGTCCCTGGAACGCAGAGGTCACGTGACGAGCGAGGGGCACAGCAGGGCTGTGTCAGTCTTCCTCCCGTTCTTCTCGTCCCAGGTCTGTCAACACTGACTGAGCAGACCCCCGGCCAGGTGCAGGTACAAGCAGATTCGGAAACGAGACGCCTATAGGCAATCTCGTTTTCCATGAATGTACTGATGCCGCATTGTTTAATTTTTGTGTAGTGAAGACTGGATGACACTTCCCCTGCCTGGCTTTGCCAGAGAGCCGTGGTCACTTCAGATAATTGATCACACTGTCCCATCACTGCCCATCCAGGAACGATGGATGGACGTCGTTCTGTCCAACACGGAAACCCGGGACCCTCAAAGCTCTCCCAGCTGAGACCGTCTCCATTTACACACAAGGTAACTTCACGGTTTGTGCCTCCCAGGCCATTTTCATGCTCAGGATATAACTGTGAGTTTGTCCTTTTCTCCACTGCAGCCCCTTAGCTCAGGCCCCAGACCTCCAGCTGCTGCCAACACATCTTGCTGACAACTACCCAGCTCTTTAAACCATCACTTGGCTCCCATTTGTCCCCACACAGGATTGTCAAGATCTCAATGGCTGGCAGGCTCCCAAGGGCCAAACCGCTTATTTCTGTAAATAAAGTTTTACTGGAACCCATCCATGCCCGTTTGTTCGATGCACCCCAGCGGGCTGAGCAGTTGGGCTAGCTGGCTGGCCAAGCCCAGGATGTTTACTGTTGGGCCCTGTACAGAAGACGGCTGTGGACCCCGGGCTGGACACAGTGACCAGACGTTTGTCCTCTGCCCGCAAGCCTCTGCCCAGTGTCTCCACGGCCCCCTTCATTCCCGATTCCCTAGGGCCCCACGCTGGTCCTCTGACCTGTAATGTCCCCACATTCAAATCCGTCAACCCTACCTCAACCCCTAATTTAAGTGTCACCTCCTCTGTTCTCTGTACCTCCAGCCACCTCAGTCCACACCGGTGTCTGAGCGCTGGTCTGGGGGTGCCGAATGGTCCTGTAGCTGACACTTGCTGAGTGCTCACCCTGAACTGGACATCGGGCTTTGTGCTCACTGACCACCCATCGATCCCTCAATCCCGACTCTCTCGATTCCCGTTCCTCCCAGAGTGCTACCCTGCCTGCCACCTGCTGCCCCGACTGCCACCCTCTCTATTGCCACCACAATCCTCTACTGGTGCCTCTTTCTTGCTTCTATTCGCCTCACCCTACTGGCTGAGGTGCGTGGACTTTCACAGCCTCGGGTGTCACTGGGTGTGGGCCTGCAGGGGACAGACACATCCTGCTGTCCTGGGGCTCTTGCCCCAACCAGCTGCCTGCTTGGCCACCTGGAGTTGGTCATGACCTCCAACTCAATATGCAAGGTCAAATGCAGCTCTCTCCCTAAGCCAGTTACATCGTCCAATTTCCCTACTGCTGTTAACAATGGCATGGAATTCTCCTTCCTCCCACCTGCCCACGTTTGAAAGCCCTGGAAATGTTGCCAGGTTTGTCCCGTGATATCTCTGGTCTCCTTTGCCTTCGGCCGCCACCGCACACAGTTCCCATCTGCAGCCTGGACAACAACCAGACCCTCGGAACTGGCCTTTCCACAGTCTACTCCCACCCAGAGAAACCTGCCCAAATCAGGTATATCTTCCCCAAATCCTGCCTGGTCCATGCCACCATCCTGCTCACAAGTCTCCCTGAATCCTCAGCTCATTCACACAGTCAGATCCAAACTCTGCCTTTGGCCTTAGTCACAGCCCCACAGTCTGGCCTTGACTAAGCTTTCCCCTGGAAGGACCCTGAACTCCAGCGAGTCTGGTCACTGACCTTCCCACCCGGGATCTTGCCCCTCCAGCCCCCTGCCTGCAGTGTACCTGGTACCTTAAGCCACTGTATCGCAGACCGGGGTGATGGCTTCTCCAAGCACAGCCCTCCCTTTCGATGACTGTTAGTCATCACAGCAAGTGACACTGAGTGACTCTGGGGCATGCTCAGTGCTGGCTGAACTGTTAACGAGCAAGTGAAAATTTCAGGATGAGGGGCAGTGGGGGCAGAGAGATGTTACCGAATGTGCTTCCAAATGATTAGGATTTGCTTTCAGAGGAAACGTAACTATTTTGATGCATGCTCCTGCCTTGTCCCTCTGTTAAGGTTTTTAGTGTTTTCCGCCAGGTTCCCCACGTACTCCCCAAAGGGCATGTTAACTGAACTTCGTAACCCAAACTGTTTAAGATACATGCAAACTAGCCAAGTTTTAGGCTGCTTCTACTGTACGTCTCTGTTTTCATCAAAACTTGAACCATCTAAGAAATAGATTTCTGAACCTGATCCCAGGAAAGGAGGGGGAATTTCATGATTTCAGCTCTTGGTTCCACCCAGAGTGGAACAACAGACTTGCACGGACTTGAGACCTAGCTGGAAGCAAGTCCACTCCTTTCATTGCGACTCGATTTTAATATTCCTCCATCTCCACACTACTTAACGACCAATTGAGTTAAGATAAACATGGAGCAGTTTCAGATTTATCGCGGCCTATCATCTCTTCTTCTCTCCTGGGCACTGCTGGTCCCGTACAGACATCAGCGGGAGGCCAAGACACTGCCGAGCACAGCGCGAGGCGACCGGGCCAGCTTGTCAGCTCTTGGCCAGGCAATCCGAGTCCGGTCCAGAGCTCAGCCAAGAATCTTCCCACCCCTTCCAAGAGATATGGCCCTCTGCCTGGCTGCACAGTGTCTCAAAAGGGCTGGAACCCCACCCAGGAAAACAGACCAAAAGAGTCCGGAAAAGGGGCGTGGGCTGTGTTAGCAACAGACCTCCATCAACGCTTTCCTCTTTAACCATTTTAACAAATGGAGCGAAAGTCAGAATTGACACCATTCAGCTCCTGAGCGAACGCCCTCCTTTTGGTACCTATGTCCCTCTCATTCCTAGTTGATTAAGATCTAACATCTTCCTGCCAGTTCTTACTTATGTGATTCAAAACACTAACTCCTCTTCTGAAGGCCGAAACCAGAAACTCCTGTGACAGTGGGGGGTGGAGCTGGGCTCCTAAGCTTGGAAGAACTGCAAACAGTTCTTGCCATTTTTGCTAAATATTTTATAGGAAAACAGAGAAATAAAATGTATGTTTTAGGAATGTGTGACTGTTGAACATTTTAAGAAACGAAGGATCAAAAAAAATTTTTTTTTCTTAAAAATCCAAAAAACTATGCAATATTTGACAATTGCATTCCCAAATTTCAAGGAAAAGCAGGGTGTTCCTGAAATTCAAGGGAGTCCTCGCCTTTCCAAGGCCGACGTGGGCAAGGTTTTCTCCCCAGCTGTACTGAATGGGGACCATGTCACTACTCCAGTGTGTAAACACTTGCCCGGTATCTACTATTTGCGAAGCACTGTATCGGCTGCTGGAAGGATGATAAAAATGTAGGCCACACTTGAGCAGCCCACAGTGTCTCCCACCAGCTTTGGCTGGGAAGCTCCCTCCTTGCCTAGCTCGTTTAGTGATGCTTTTGTTCTGAGGGGGCAGGTGCTAACTCAAATCCCCTTGGCTCTGCCCAGATCCCTGCACAGAAGGTTCCAGCATCCACTCAGAGGCCAGAGCGTGAGCACATGCTCACTTCTCCCTTGGCCCTCTCGTATCGCCCTTCAAACTCCTGCCTCGGGGATCCGAACAGCACGTGAGAGGTAGGTCCTGTTACCAGGCAGAGAGGAAGTAGCACCTAGGGCAGGCAGGCCCGTAACTTCCTATCAACAACAAGGCTTTCATCGCCCGTCTCTCGTATTCTTATACAACGGTCCTCCAGGTCCTGATGGCGGCTCGGACTCTGACTTAGAGTCTGCCGTCCCTGACCTTTGTTTCTCACTCAATTTATTAGCAGCAGCATAAAGAACCTTTACTTTTAGAGGAATGTGTTTGCATTCACTTATCCACCAGCCACTGCTGCCTCCCAATGTCTCTTTCTGCTGCTTCGGACATTAAATCTGAAAAGCCACCAATTTTCTCAGAAGAGACTTAAATAAACTTCTGAAGCGAGAGGAGTAATTTCCTTTTTAATTGACATTAAAGAGTGGCAGGCACTAGATGACGGATGGTTGGTGAGCACATCTGCCACTGAGCATCGTCTAAAACTTAAGAATAATCAAGGGCAGGAGGAAGAAGAAGTTTAGTGGCCAACCCTCAAAACCAGGGAATAATTAAACAGTATAGTGCATAAATAAATGTAGCAGTAGAATGCTTCTTGTTCAATTCCTTTGAAACACAGGGCCCAGAAAGAGCTGCGTATGCAGACAATTCATCACCAAACGACAGATATGATTTCAGTTTCTGTGAGCTTTCCCTGCTCATCGCAAAAGCTAAAAGGAAATGCTAATGGTTTCTTCATTAGACTGTGTGTAATGATTAGGTGTTACTTGAAATTCACTGTTCTGAAAACACCCAGTATTAACCCGCTCACTGACTGCACAAGCTACTTAATGAACTCCTGTTTTGTTCCATTTACTTGTGGGAAGCACAACTGGTTGAATGGGGAAAGGGTCCCAGGGGAGGTGCCCACACAGCAAGGGCCAGGACCAGCCCCATGCCTGTGTTCCTTCAGAGACACAGATAGGTGGGCCCGGGATGAGAGGGGCTGGGAGGCCTTGGGGACAAATCTCGTCTTCGGCTTCATCCTAAGAGCACTGGAAGATGCTAAACGGTGTTAAACTAGGAGTGAGACAGGGGGTGTGGCCCTTCCACGAGCTCATGCCATGCTGCTGCATGGGACCCAGCAAGGCGCCCATGACCAGTCAGGGGGTGTTGCAGGTACCAACACAATCTTGCATTTGATCTTCAGCAACCAACTCAACAGTCTCCTCCAAGCCATTACACATTCCCATAAAATATTCATTCAGTTTTGGTCATTATACCTGGTAACTTTGATATACATGGCATACCTGAAAATCAGCAAGTTGAAGGTGCACCTGTCTGACTTTGAACCCATCACTGCTTCCAATTTAGCTGACCGATGACATCGGCTAACCCTCCTCACAGAACGATCTGAAACCTTCATGTGGTGACGCCCCTACAGATTTACCAGGACGGGCACGCTAACGCTTTTCCACGGGTCATTTCCTCCATGGCTTGGGGGCCACAGAACGGGGCGGGTTCACACCCAGATGCCAATCCCTCAGAAAGCATGCCGCCTGAGGCTCCCCACCAGGGTGTCCTGGGTGGCTCTCATCATGAATGGGAATCGTACTGTTTGCAAATCCACGCGAGAAATCTAAGCATCCCCCACACTGCACTGGACTCTGAATCTCCTCCTGGCTGCTGCTGCCGAACCCAGAGAGGAAGATTGGGGACCAAGAGCTGCCCCCGGACAAAGGTGAGCAGGAGAACAGAGCGACAGAGCGTGTGGGGACTGTCCCACCTTCCCTGGGAAATGCCAAGGGGGGTCTCCGTTCACTTTCAAGGCTCCCTTCTGATGGGAGATTTTCCTCTTCCTGTTGAATGAGACCAGCAGAAACAGTTACCATATACACCATCTCCTGTTTTTATTTATTGATCTAAAAAGGAAGATTTGAAAACACACAGATGCCCTCTAAAGAGGTGTCCAAATTAGGTGAGAATTTAGATTTGTAGAAAAAGAAAGCTGAGCGACCTCTCACACAGGCTCTAATCCATTTTGCATCCCCCATCCTGGCCTGAGACCTCAGGGAGCTAGGAGGGCCCCTGCATTGCCATGGACTTCAAATACAAGTGGGGACAATTACTGTTTCAATTTCCCCATCAGCCAGTCTAAAGCCAGATTCTTGGGCAGTTTCTATTTCCTCCCAATGCTTGATTTATGCACACACACCCTCAGACCCACAAACAGCACAAGGAGAATGCAGTAGAGGGGTGGGAATTTGCAAGTACACTTTTCCCTTCCACACTAGGTGAAGCGGTTTAGATAGCTGTCACTAACACCAAGGGGTTTATTAATAGGCAAAAATTAATTGTATGTAGACTGAATTAATGAGATGGAAAAACATGCATATTCAGCTAATACAGAGGGGACCGGCCTCTGCCGAGGCGCCTGTAATGAAGTGGCTGGGCCAGGGGATGAGGTGTGAGCAGCTCCCAGCCAGCCGGGGTCCTTCTGTGATCACGCCGGCCGGAGGCACTGTTAAAAAACACACTGTGAAATGTAAACATCAGGCAACTGTTTTGAGCACAAAGCTGACCCTCAATGCGTATTCTGCAGACTGCCATCTACAGATTTATAAATAAATGATTAGATGTAAAACCTCCAGAGGATTTTCCTTTTCCACAGCAATTATGGGAGCGGATTATTACCATTCAAGGGGGTTCCACTGAAAGTTCCTTGAGTGGCAGGAATCACTCACTGCTGTCCTCATGTCTAAGTCACCATGACAGGAAATCTAATGGCAGCGTGTACTTGGGACATTTTCACAAGCCAAGGCAATATGCACCGAATGAACACACTCCCGAGTTAAAATACATTACTGTCAATAACAGACAGAATTAACAAAGTAGGAAGTTTCCAATGTGATCATGTCAAGAAGTTTTCCGTCCTGTCCATCTGCACGTTGTTGGAACGTGTCCTGCGTGTTGAGGCCTCACACCCACTTGGGTGTCTCCTTTATGGCCCTTCTGTACCCGTTTTTTTAAGTCATTAAAACACGAGGTAATGAGGCTAATCAAAGACAAAACAATGAGCAGGGTCAACTTCAGTGCTCCTTTTTCTAGCCTAGAGGTTTTTTTCTTCCCGAAACAGGGAGAGAAAAATTGTCTTTTTGCTTTGAGACTTGCTTTCATTCTAAGTATGGCTATGCCCCTCCCCCATACATGCCCACATCGACACACGAAAGCTCTGGGTTTCTGAGGGCACAGAAGCAAAGCCCCTCCCCACCCTCTGAACCACTGTCTCTTTTATTTGTAAAACTGGTATACAGTGGGAACGGATTTTTAAAAACTTTATATTTTGAAATAATCCAAGAATCACAAGACATGGCAAACACCGTAGAGAGAGTTCCCAAGTACCTGTCACTCAGTTGTCCCCAAGACACTTTTAAGAAATCGCAATGTGCCATCAAAACCAGGAAGGGGATATTGGTACAATACTAGAAACCAAACCACAGATCTTATTTGGCTGTCAGCACGTTTCACGTAAATTATTTTTTGAAGTTTTATTTACTTTTATTTCTGTGAAGTTTTAAATAGCTTTCATGCACTTATTTTTAAGTGCAATTTTATTACAATTCAGATCGACGCACCACAGTTCCATGCAGCAAGAGCCCTGTCCCTTCACACAGACCCTCCCACGTGGTGCCCCTTTCCACCCCTCCTTCCTGGCCCCTGACAACCACTGACATGCTTCACCATCATTGTAAGTTTTCCTTTCAAGAGTGTCACATAAAGAAAGCCCTTCCTTTTAGGGCTGGCTTTCTTCATTCATCATGATGTGCTTTAGCCGCATCTAGTTGCATGCAGGACCAGTATTTCAATGCTTTTCTTGGGAAGTGTCCACTGTGTGAATGGAGCCCACTTTGGTGTTTTATTCACCTTTGGAAAAACATGAGTTGTTCCCAATTTGGGGCCATTATAAACACAGCTGCTGTGAACATTTGTGTGCAGTTGTGTGGACACACATTTTCATTTCTCTAGGATGTGTGACCAGGAGGGCAGCTGTGGGCCACACGGAAACTATGCCTAACTTCACAAGGAACTTCCACGCTGTGTCTGGAGTGACTGGTGGGCGTGTGGGGTGGGTCCCACGGTGACTCGGTGTGGTTTCCTGCTGGTGAATGAGCATCTTTTCAGGTCTCATTGTCAAACGCATATCCTCTTTGGTGAAGTGTCTGAATTATATCTCCCATTAAATCCTCAGTCTTTTGCCCATTTTCTTATCGGAATGTTTATTTTCTTACTGTTGCGCTTAAAGAGCTCTGTATATGGTCTGAATCCATCTTTTTTTCAGATAGGAGATTTGCAAGTCTCTTCCTCTTCTTTTTACATGGTCTTTTGTGGAGCACCAGTTTAGAAACAGAATCTTGAAAATTAATACCTATCATTGATCCTTCTGGGAAAACCCTGGGCACCCCGACAGGAAGCCCCGACTCCGGGGGCTGGGGGCTGCAGCGTGTTCTCAGTGCGTTCCAGGGAAAACTTGGTTTAAATAAGAGATCCCACACATCACAGTGGGATTTAAATGATAATTCACATTACCAGCTCAGATAAATATTGAAAAGCCATGCTCAGGCAAATGTGTGAAGTAAACATTAATATACATGGAGAGTGGGCAGGAAACTTGGACACAGCTGGAGGCCAGCCTGGTAACACGCCACCTCTGGGGAGCTTATTGGCTGGTACTAGAAACAGACGGACACAAAGACAAAGCCATGGTGTCCGAACCTGACACAGGGCGGGAGGGCGGGTGCATTTTCCCTGGAAATACAGGATGAAGCTCAGTCTTCTCTCTGGTACCCAGCAGAGCACTCAAGGTGGAGAACAGAGAGGATGGAGTTTCAGATCCTGGGAAGAGGAGAGCGTGTGCCATGTCTTAGGCCAGACCCCTGGGACAGGCAGCAGGACAGAGCCCAGCCCTGCGGGCACTGTGGGCAAAAGGCCCCAAGCCACACTGAGGACTTGGGAATTTCCCATGGAGGCATTTGAAAAAGCTAAAAATAAATGGAGGTAACTTCAACAGTTAAACCCACCACAACAAACTGGCCCTCCTGGCCATGGCAGGCCCAGTGGAAAATGCCTGTCAGCTGCGAGGCCGTGGAGAAAGAGCTGAGCCCTGAAGGTGAAGGTGTGCGTGTTATAGAAAAGCCACATCCGAACCCGAGCTCCTGAAGCAAGTTTTACTTGTCCCTTTGAAAGGAAATATCCACAGGTTTAACATGCAGGACCCACAGATGTCACCAAAAAGGACCAGGAGAACTCTGTGGTCTGGAATCCAGGCACAGCAGGGGAAGCACCCAGAGCCATTGTCTTCCGGGGGGGGGGGGAGCCCCAGACAGCCACCAGGCCGAGGACTCAAAGCCAACACAGCCCTGCTGGGCGCCAGAAGGTCCAGGTGTCTCCGCTCTACAGATGGGGGAGGGGACACACAGACCTCCAGACAGCTCTGGGAGGCCTCAGTGTAACATCCAAGCAGCCAGAAGGGTGAGACATTTTATACGAAAGAAATAGTGGGGACGACTGGTTCCTGGGACACAGCTCCATGGAGCCAGTCACTTTCCCCCTTGGCACCTGGATGACTTCATGCCCACACTGCTTTGAATATGAACACCTAGGAGGACGAGTCTCCTTTTGTCACTTTCCGTGGCACTGGAAAGGTGGCCTCATTCCAACACAACCACCACAACCACAGTGTGGTTGGTACTGGACCCCCAGAGCGTGTCGGAGAAATCACATCTAAACTCAGGCCGCCCATGTGCCAGCAGGTTGTAAATCATTTGTCTCGGCTTTCCTCGGCTTGTACGATTCACTGACTACATGAAATTTCTCAAAGACTGCAAGGCACACAGTCGGTTCAAAAACCCTCTTCCTTGTACGACAACAGCAGTTGATTGCTGTCACCAATCGATGGGATATGAGGGAGAAGCAAGCACAGGGTCTGGGAAATGCTGAGCTCATGTGCTGCTGAGAGGTGCCCGGCACCAGAGCAGTGTTCTGCCCTGTCCCCTCCATCAGGCGTTTCCCAGCTTCCACGTAAAACTGACGGCGCCAGAATGGGATAATGGGGGTATCTGTTCAGTTACAGCAATTTTGGCAAAATTATTTTAAATTTTGTGACATGTTAGTACTCCCACCAAGTATGTAGGAGTCCCTTTCGTAACTCTAAACATGACATGCTGTCCGGTAAACGCAGTTAAGTACCCTCACTCGCAGAGGGAGGCAAATAGGTGTGTGTTCTCCAACCAATTTTTTTTGTTTCAATGGTATCAGACTAATATGTAAGATGGCTTAAGTCTTCAGTGTGCCAATGCTGAGAAAAATACCATCTTTTCCTTAAAGAATGAAGTGTGGTTGGATGGACCGTGTAATCCAACATAAAGATACACCACAGCACGTCCCAACTTTAAACTTCCAGAAGCACTGCCTGTTGCTGCATCCAAGACTCTCAAGAGGCACTGGGACGGAGTCTTAACAGAAACATGTTATAAATATTTCATTTGCTTTCTTAATGGCACATCTCCACTGAACAAAGGGAACTTTTCCCAAACTGTGTTCTGCAGTCCCGGCCCTCCCCCCCCCCCCCCGCCTCAGTCACACAGGAAATCACAGTGTCCAGAAGTACAAGGACGTTCGGTACTGAGACAACACGACACCCTCTCCTCCCAGGGCCCAGCGGGCAGCACACCCAGGCCCGAAAAGTCTTGTAGTCAAGGGCCCTGGTTTTGGTCTAGCCCAGGTTTCCATAATCTTTTGCTTTTGGAACCCCGAATGTACACACTAACTTCATAAACTTTGGGAAATAAATGCATCACAGTGTAAAATTTAATCAAAGTAAGTTTCCTACAAAAACATACTCATCTGAACTCCTTGTCTGGGAGAGCTTTAAATACAATCTTGTCATCTTATGAGTAACAACTCCTTTTCTCATAAGGACATTACGCTTCTTTTTAAGGTGACTTAAGAGTCAGTTACGACTTAGCATCACGTGCACGAAACTGGGTCTGCACATAACACACACACAACGTGGCTGATTCGACTAATATGTTACCTCACAGGTCTCATTAAAATGACATGAAGCAGAGATCACCCCAAGTACTGAGGGCTTGATTACACTTTTACATGCAGTTTAGGGTTCAAGGTAAATATCTTCCACTTTCTCAAGTGAAAGCTGCCTTTCTCCAAGTGAGACGTGTGGTCGGCTGAAAGTCTCCTCTGGGTGCCCGAGGTACCTGGAGGTGACCCCTGCCATCCTCTAGGCCCTGCAAAACGGCACCAGGGTTCGCTAAGCCTGGCCCAGTGTCATGTGCGCCCAGCACTGGCGGCCCTGCTGCTCAGGAGGGAGGCCTGGCCATTCCTGCTCAACCCCAGAAGCTCGGCCTGACCCTGACCCTGACCCTGACCGCAGGCCCCTCATTTGCAGGACTCGAATCTGCAGACAAGGCTCTCGGAAGGGAGGCCACAGCCCGGGCTCTGTCTGAGCGTAGACGTGGCTCTAAGTACCTCCAGGTCTCTGAACTAGTAGCTGAGCCCCTTCCTCCCCACTCAGAATGAAAAACCATGGCCTCGTCCCCAGAAGCCTCCCACCTGCTCCTCTCTGGGGCCTGGCCGGGAGGGGCGTGTGCTGACAGTGACGAGGGAGACACGCGGCCCCCACAGTCACAGGGCTGGGGATTCACAAGCTGTCAGGGGATCTTTATGACCTCACAGCCAGTTGCTATAATTCCAATAATGACCTGCAGACACCAAAAGAATCTAAATTTATCGCTGCTCCTCTCAAGGCCACTGCCGTCCTCATCTGTGAGCCGAAGGGCTCCTGCCGCTGCTGGGAATCCAGATGTCCAGCCCCAGCCTGGTGCTCAGGGGTCACGGCCGCGGCCGGATGGCCTGCTCCTCTGGCCTGGGTCCCCGCAACCGGCAGCCTCAGTGCCACCAGCCCAGGGCGGTGAGGCCAGCAGAGCAGTGCTCTAGCTGTGAGCCCCGTGGTACGACATTCCAGGAGCACACCAGGTAAGAGGAGACCACTGAATGGTGACAGAGCGGGGACCAGGGGACTGGCGTTTGTCAAGGCTGCTGTCAGGGGTCAGGGAGGAGGGAGGCAGCTTCCAGATGGGTCGCGGGAAAGACCGGGCCTTGACTTCAGCTCAGGTGTGATTTTCCTCAGCTCACCCCCAGATCTGGGCATTGCCCAGGCAGCAGGCTGCATGCACAGGCTGCGGCTTCCCGTTCAGAAAAACATGGAGATGACGCACGGATGTGAAAACCTCAGGCTGGCTGTTCTCGACTGAGCAGACATTGATAGAGAAGTTAGGCATCTACTGATTTAAGGTGATGTCGCAACCAGGAAAACTGAACGTGTGTTAGCACGGGCCAATGCCGGTCAACCCAGAAAGAAAATATTACAAAAAATAACAAAAAGCAATGACACATTATAGAAAATTATAAATCACAAGGACACAAGACATAAAGCAAACTCCATAAAGCTGAAGGAGAAAATGTGCTTTGAAACTGTTTGTTAAAAACCACGCGTATTGCTTGGAAACCGCCTCTCAGCAAATTGGGGCACAGAGGTCTGTCGTTTCCCCTGGACACCAGGCCTGTCCTCGTGTCATCCCTGAGGTGGCAGAACCAGCACGTCTGTCTTCAGATGGTCAACGCTAACCCATTGACAGTGGGAACGGGTTTCGGTTCCCCACTCATTTGGTGGTGACATTGTCACCAGTATCTGGGAGACTTAGAAATAAGGACTTTGAAGGCTCCGATTAATTTTTTTTTTTTTTTCAAAAGCACAACACTTGGTGCCCGGTATGTTATTTATTCTGTTCCGCGCTGTACAGAACACGTTCTCTGTGTTTCATAGTAAAGTACAGCTGATTATTTTACTCCCAGAACCTTAATTTAATGTAGGCATCTGCCTGCATATTTACCAAGAAGCTCCCAGTGAGATAGAAAATTTCATTGCCTCATGTGCTGCTGCGAACAGTCATTCTTAATGGTTTCTTTTATTTAAAAGAATCAATTTATCAATTTAAAAGTGATTATAATTATCAAATGGTTATTTGACATTCAATAGAATACAACTGCAGCTGCAGACTCAACGCAAAGCACACAGCCTGATGTAGCATGAACCCTTGCAAACTCTCTTCCTGTGAATTCCAGCCACGTCCACACTACCGGTTGTGCGGTGCGCGCTGGCGCGATAGACAGTGCCCAACGTCACAGAGGAGCACATGAGCACGGTGTGAACAGGAAGTTCCGCCATGTTTGCTTTTCTCTTTCTCAAGACCATCTTCCGAGCTGGGAAATATTCCCTCTAGTGACGCCACAGCCCCAGCGATCGTCTCCACGACACCTCTCTGTGCTGAAGTCTTAGGAGAGGGACTGATGACATGCACCCCCAGCTGCCGATGGAGTCTGTTTATGTCTCTGGGCTGGAGTCTGGAACACAATGATTTTTGTCAAAACAGGAGAACGAGCTGCTCGTGACAAAGTCATGATGCTGCGGGAAGCAAAGGAGAGTGTGAGGAATGCTCATGGGAAGACAGCACAGCCATCTGCCCTACGGGAGTGGGGCTGCATGCCAGGTCCTGCCTTCCGGGTTCTTCTGGGTCCTGCCACGTCTGCCCAGGGTCCACCTTGAGTTGGTTCTCACCCAGAGGATGGAGGCTTTGGTTTCTTTGGTTTATTTTTATTTTCTGTGTGTAACTTCATCCATTTCTGCTCTTTATTATGGCCTTTCTTCTTCTTGGGTAGGGTTTAAATTTTATCTTCTTATTGTAGTTTCTTACGGGGAAAGCTAGATCAGGGCACTCTATGGCCATGGTGAAAACATTTTTCAAAGGAGTTGAGGAAACACGAATTCAGTACAACCTGAAGTGGAATCTACCACAATGTGTTACAAGTGATGGTGGTAAAAATGTGTGAAAGAGAAAAAGTCTTAGTTGCACACATCAACAAAGTTATTAAAACACAAGGTATTTAGAGCCAATGACTATTCACTGTATTATCCATCAGCAGGGACCTGCAGAAAATATTTGAATCTATCATGGTATTGGAAAACTATAATTATTTGGTCTCCTATACATAACTATCATCAGTTTTGTGAAATTCTGTCAGAACAAAAGCTAGAGATTCTGAATTACCCTACTCCAGAACACATCAATGATTTAGAAGCAGTGGTAAAGATTTATTGCAATTTTTGTAGTTCAGAGTCAATACTGAAAATTCTCTCAATCAGAACTGCCTTCAACCACTATTATCCAAACACTAAATATCTTTGGAAATCAGCTTTTGCTGAAGACTTGAAAATGTTTCTTAGTGAATTCAACCCAAAATTACAAGGCTGAATAACACTTACATGCTTATACTGCAGTCAAGTTACTTTGATGACAGGTAACATTTAAATCATAAGAAACGTCAAGGCAGCTTTACGCACCTCTTAAGATCTCAGTTCACACCCAAATGTGTAGTGGATACACAAATTTCTGAGTACAAATTACTCTTCCAGCAGCTTTTGTTGGATCTCAAGGCAAGTACAAAGAAGATTTCCATATTTCAAAATCCTTTTAAATGTACAATTGAAGAGCTTTCACCTAATCTTTAATTGGAAGTGATTAATTCACAGTGTAAGACATTATAAAAGTAAAACATCAAGAGAAGAATCTAACATAATTTTACAAATGCCTTCCAAATGATGAAAACACTCAAAAAGAATTATATGTCTATCGATTGATATCATAGAAGCAGTCAATGCAATAGAAAACAGGAAAACAGAAAATAAATGAAGCCAGAGTAGGATGTTGGACAAGATGTATAAAACTGATAAACATCCAGCCACTCTGATCGGGGAAAAGGAGACTGAGTGCTTTCTCCCTAAAATTGGGGATACAATATGGATGTCTGCTCCCATCACCTCTATTTAATATTGTGCGGGAGGTCCTACTCAGTACAATTTCTCAAATAAAATGAGTTGTTAAGAAAAAAATGACCTAAGGAAAATCAGGAAATGTGAAATGAACTATAATTTAAAATTTTTCTTATAAAGTATGAGCCAGTATATTTTAGCAGTACATTCCAACACATACTTAAGGAAGCATTGCTGATTAAAAAATATATGTCATTTACAACAGATCACATATGTTGAAACATATACCTAGCAACAGATCCAAGAAAACGTGTGCAAGACCTCTGTACAGAAAAACCATAAATCATTACTGAGGAAAATTAAGACAACCTCAATAAATGAAGGAATATAATGTGTTCACAGATTTGATGACTAAAAATTGTAAAGACGTCAATTAGCCTCAAGCCAATCCAATCTCAGCTAAAAAGAAAAAGGTGGCTTTGTAAAAATTACTTTAGAATGGGACAAACTGATTGTAAAATGTATATGTAATGGAAATGTCTCAGCCAAGAATGGAAGGTCAGTTGTAAAAAGAACAGCTGGAGTACTTTGTCTCCGAGATACGAGGATTTGTTATAAGCTACATAATTAAGATAGTGTGATGTTGTGGAACAACAGTCGAACAGACCAAATAAAGCAGAATGGAGAACTCAGAAACAGATTCATCAAATGTGTAACAAAAGGAGTCACCGAAGAGATGTGTGGAAAGAATGGACTTCTCAATAAATGAACAGACACACATTTAGATGTTTTTTGTCTATACCTTTCACTACAAAACAGTATCAAACAATCCACTGCAGATGTACTCTGGCTCTAAATGTGACAGCAAAATAGTAGCTTCTAGAACACAAACAAGCAAACTACAGCCTGCAGACCAAGCTCACCCACAAGCTAAGAATGTAACAGAGACCGTTACGTGGTTCACAAAAACTAGCCCTTTACGAAAAAGCTTGTCAGCCTTTGTTCTCGAAGATAATGTAGGAGAATATCATCATTATCTTGTGGGAGAGACGACTTCTTAAACATGACATAAAACACACTAATCACAAATGGAAAGTCTGATAAAATTTGACCACTTTAAAATTAAGAACTTCTGTTCAGCAGGACACCTTTAAAAAGATGAAAAGGTAAGCCACAAAATGGAAGACATTTTCAACACATATGTTCAGCAAAGGATTCATATATGAAGAATTCCCATGTAAATTAATAAGAAAAAGAGAGACAAGCCAATAGGAAAACACTTTGAATAAGGGCACATACAAATGGCCAATAATCTCATGAAAATGTGTTCAACCACATTATCATCACAAAATCGCAAACTAAAACCACAATGAGAGACATGTAACAAGAATGACTAAAATTAAAAAGCTTGTAAAACCAGATGGTGGCATGGATATGGTGCAACAGGAAATCTCAGACCCTGCTGGTGGGAGTTAAATGGATTTACTCTCATTGGAAGCTGTTTGGCATTGTCTGTTAAAGACAATTACACCCACACCCTGTGACTAGCGACTCCACGAGTAGTACGTACCCAACAGAAGTGCAGGCATCTGGGCACCAAGGCACATGCAGGAATGATCGGGGACCATAACCAGTAACGGCAAGAAACTTGCAGTGACGCCAAATGTCAACCAACAATGGAAGATACAAATAAACTGGTAAATTCACACGAGGGAGACGGTACAACAATGACAATGTACACATGATGGCTACATGCAGTGTTATGGATGGATGTCACAAACATAACACTGAATAAAAGAAACCTAAATGAAAGAAGGCAGAATGTGTGATTTATTTCAGATACAGTTAACAGAGAACATAAGCAAAACAAAACTGGAGTGTTGATGGTTGCATGCGTAGGTGATAAGACTCTACAGAAAGATCATAAATTGATTACTAGAAATGTCAGAATAGGGGCTGACTTTGGGAGAGGAAGGGGAGGAGAACATAGCACAGAGCAGGCTTCTGAGGGGCCACCCGTGATTTGGTTTTTGGTTTGTGTGATGGTTAGAATACTCGTTTTGGTGCACTTCTTTCCATCTACACATGTTTTTCACAACAAAATGGTTTTAAAAGACTCGTTAACACTGCAAAAGTCCAATTCCCAAGACAGTGCAGATACCCTTTTAGTTTGGGATGCAGTGGGGTGACATGCAATTAAAGCACATCTCAATTATGTAATGTCAGGCCTCTTTTACCAGAGTATGGTTTTCAGTAAGTCAAGATGTTTCTCTGTGGTGGGAGTCAAGCCCAGAATTTTAGCAAACATCTATTAATTAACATCCAATATCTAACATGTAGCAAGCAAAGACTAGGCACAGCAGCTTCTAAAAGAGTCCATGGAGCCCCACCAGATAATAGCATTGCTACTCCGGAACGACTGTCTAGAGCCAGTCAATGTATGATAAGTCAGAGAAGTAACAGATTGGCCCTGATTTCCAGGCATGATTGTCTTCTGAAAAACTCAGAAGTGATAGGAGAACTAATAAGAATTCAGCAAAATGGCCAAATATAAGTCAATAGCTTTTCTATATGTCAAGAATAACCAGTTAGTAACTTAAAGATTAAAACAATCAACATTAAAAAATGTACACAAGTAAACTTAGAAAATGTAAGCGTTCTATGAATAAAGAATACAATTTTACCGAAGGGCAGAAAGGAAGTACTGACTAAATGAAATAGAATATGTTCCTGGATAAGAAAATATCAGAGCATTTTCAAAATTAACATAAAATTCATTGTCATCCCAAACGAGTTTACAGTCAATAGACTCTGAACGACACGTAGTGCAAGCTGACAATGTTTCTAACAAAGAAAAAAAGAACTACATAGGCAAGAATACTTAAGCAGATTTTCTTCATGATTTAAGTTTTCTTGCAAATAGTTTCGTACTGATGTGACAAATACGGAGAATGAGCTTGTGCCTCATCATCCTTCTTGTTCTAGGCTGGTTTTGCAGCTTCCCGGCCCCCATGCTAGAATTACGTGTCTCTCCAAGTAGCAGAGGACACTTTCAGTGGTTAATGACACCTAGAAAATAACACTGGAGACAAGGTATGTCCACGGTTACTGGGTAACACTGTTTCCAGGTCTTTCCAGTGGACAGAACTGGGAGGGGTGTGTGTGTGTGTGTGTGTGTGTGTGTGTGTGCATGCGTTTCATAAACAATGAATTCACGATAGCTCCCGTTGTATTCCAGCTCCACAAAAGTCTTCCCTACTGTGTCCCCTTGAACATCCTGTCTGTCACAGGGAGAACCTGGTTTCCTCAAAACAGCAGCACATTTACTTATCTGCTCAATTCTACACACATATAATAGTTTCATGCCACCAGGAAAAGCAGACTTAAGAATATTTGCAACTTCCCCTACAACTGAGCATTATATCCTCAATGCATAGTGTTTAAAAGTTATTTGCATTAGTTCTTTTCTCCCTCCTTTCTGCATGATTCTGATATGCCTTTGTAATACAGTTAATGGATTTCCTCATTTCAAACTATCCCCTTGCATTCCTGGGTATAAACTCAGCTTTGTCAAGTTATACTGTTAATGAGGTGTCAGAACAGCATAGTTAGAATAATATTTTATTATTTAGGATCTCTGCATTAATATTTCCAATATTCCCATGAGGTATTAGCATCTTTATCTGGTTTAGGTTTCAATGTTATACGTGTCTCATAAAAATATATATATTAAATTTCCTTATACTTTCTACGCTCTGAAAATTTATGTAGCATTCGGATGACCTGTGCGAAAGGTTTAACAGAATTCCTTTGTGAAATCAACTGGGCCTGGTACTGTTTTGTGAGCAAATTCCTTGAAAAATGTTCTCTAGTTCTTCTAAGTAAATTGGTTTATCTCTCTACTGGGGTTAATTCTGGTAAAACTGATTTTTTCCTAATTATGCACTTCAAACAGGTTTTTCAATTTATTTGCAAAATTAATGTGTACTTTCTAAAAATTTCTTCTGTATCAACATTTATTTCCCTGTTGTCAATTCTTATTTTATACATTTGTGTTTTTACCCATTACTTTCTCGAATAAATTAACTAATGATTTTATCTATTTTGTTATTTTCCCAAGGAACTTGGATGTCGATTTTTTGGTTTAATCTATACCTCTTTCTTCTCTATTTCATTTTTTTGTTTTTATCTTTATTATTTCTTTTCCTGTACTTTTTTTGGCTTCCCTTTTTATTATTTCTAGTTTTCTGGGTTTAGAATTCATTTACTTTTCTTTCATTTTTGTTGATTTTGGTGGTTATAGCCATGAATGTTCCTCTAATTGGTGCTTAAATATGTCTGATATACAGTGTCCTTATTATCATTATTTTACAGAAATTATGTAATAATGGCTTATATTTGCACTTTTACCGGAGACTTTTTAAACAGTAGCCTTTCAAATGTATAGATGGGGGGCGGGGTCTTGTTTATTTAACAATTTCTAGTTTTACTGCATTGTGATCAGAGGATGTTGTTTATAACAATTTAGATGAAACATGTTTTCTTCACAATCTAATTTTTGATAAGTTTTTGTAAACATTCTAAGTACGTTTGAGAAAAGGATGAATTCTCTACTCGGGGTCTAAATTTCAGTACATATCCTTTACTGCTGTGCTGTTCGGATCTCCTACCTCACTCGACTTTTGATCACTTGCCCTGTCTTTTCTGAGAAGAGTGTGCTCAAATCTCCTAACATTCCTGTGCTTCTGTTTCTCTTTGCATGTGCTGTGGTCTCCGCTAAATAGGTTTCTGTATCTGTAGGGCTTCTATCTTCATTATGAATGTGGCTTCTGACATGTTTAAGTGCCCTTCTTTGTCTCTCAGAATGCCTTTTGGAGGCCGGATTTCCACTTAGTCTGATATCAGGATTGCAACCCCTGCTTTCCTATTGATTTCATTTGCCTGATTACCCATCATCCACCCACCCCTCACTCTTATTCTCTTGGAATCACTGTGTTTTCGAGGCGTTGCTCCTATGTGCAGAGTTGGTTTTCCTGAAATCACTTCATTTGCACAGGTAAGTTAAGCCCCGTGACTTCATCGAGATGGCTTCAACTGTCGTGTTATGTTATGCTGTAATTACTATGATTATTTTACTGCTTCTCTGTTTGCTTGGTCTTCTTTGCCGGGAAAGCATATGTTTATTTTAGTGGTTACCTTTGTACCTTTGACAGTTTACCTGGGACTCCCTAACTTTAAAATTAGAGTCCTGTGTCCTGGGAATGTCTTCAGTCCCAGGCAAGCAGGGATGGTGGCCACCTTGTTTTAATTCACGTCTTCTGTATCTAATCTTTTACTTTCCGCTCAGTCGGAGCCCATCTGCTACGTGTGTAACAGCCTTGACCTTACTGTGCCCTGCCCCTTTTACTTACACTGTCCCTACGCTGCCAGACGATTTGCATACTATTTGAATACTCTTCTTCCTCTGGCCCCACCCCCAAGTAAATTTTTAAAAATCCCTGTGAAAGAAGACACATCCTGCTGTGTGTTACGTGGTAAGAGTGAAGAGCTTGTCCGGGGATGAGCAAGCACCGCAGAGGAGCCAAGTGGACCCTTGCACAGAACCACACAGCAAGGTCAGTGTAAACCCACGCGGACACCTCCGTTACGAGGTAGATGACACAAATAGTGCAGAGAGATGGAGTGGAAAAACCAACTGTCCACAGAGGACACATCTCAGATCGTGCAGAAGCAATTTATGGACAAATTAAAAATATTAAAACAAAATCATAGGAGTGCCATAAGCAAAAGATAATAGTGTTTGCAATCTAGCAATAGGAATGATATTTCAAAGTAAGGCTCAAAACTCAGAAGCTCCAATAAAAGGATCGTCAGATTGGAAGAGATAAAAATTTACAATTCCAGCATGCGAAAGGCATCTTTAGAAACTAGAATAAAATATTTAGAACTTATCAGACGAACGACGAATAGTTGTACTTTAGAAAGAGTTAGTAAAGTTAAAAATAAAAAGCGAAACACTGGGGGAAAAACTGAAGAACACGCATAAGTACATCAAAGGAGAGAAAATACAATTGGCTGAAAGATACAAAAACATGCACAACCTCAACAGTTATCAAAGAAATGTCAACTTTGTTCAAAACTAAAAAGCCACTTAAAAATGTCATGTCTATGAAGAGACAGAGAAATGGAGTCCTACAGCACTTCTCAGGGCTCTAAACGGGTACAGCCCTTTTGCTGGCGTCTGGGGTGTAGCCATCAAAAGTTTGAAAACACATGCCCTTGACCCAGCATATTTCTAAACATCTATTCCACAGAAATGCTTACAAATGGCACAGAAATAGAGACCCACGTGAACGCTCCTAACTGTCTGTAACAGCAAAAAGGTTGGATATCAACTAAATTTCCAAAGAAAGTGGGAAGGGTTAATAAATTACAACAATCAATGATACAACACAATGTGCAGCTATGGAACACTGATGATCTATTATGAAGTTAAATTCCTACTCACCAAAGAATATAATGTATACCTTTTGGTCAAGGTCTGTAAGAATCGGGATGTTTATTTACAAAAATAGAAACAGATTTTTGCTAGGTTTTATTCATATTCAAGAGCACCAAAACTGATCACCTCCAGAAAAGGATTTTACTTTTACACTCTCAATCAACATGTGAAGTTTTAAAAATAATAAATTCATATTGTTTTACCATTTTTCAAGTCAAAGAGAGGAAAAACAACTTGAGATCGACAGTGACACACATGCACCTCCCAGCAGGAGATGTGAGCCCCGCGAGGGCCCCTGACATCCTCCAGGGTCCCTGAGGGGTCGGCCATCACCTCAGCATAAGCATTTATTTCACAGGACACGACAGAAACCCAAAGGAGAGGGGGAGGGAAAGACGGAGTCCATTCCAGGGATGACGAGGGCCCCCTGCCAGGCTGAGCGGGAGCTCTGCTTGGAGGGGAGGAGGGCACTGTCTGGCAGAAGCATTCCAATTGTTCTCCAAAGTGCTCCGTGAGTTTGTGTTTGTTTTTAAATCTCAATTTCGAGGAAGAAAAGCGCTTCCTGAGGATGGGAACTCTGCTCCCTCTCCAGGGGCTCGGGCCACAGGCCACCATCAGCTTCCCATGGAATGACTGTGGAATGCCATCGTCAGCTTGGGACATGTAAGGTACACGACTGCTCACACAGACCCTAAGTGTACCCCCGAGAAGCCACCCTGCGTCACCAAAGGGACATGCCATGTGCCAGCTGCAGAAGGCTTCCTGCAGCGAGTGTCCTGGGAAGCTCAAAGGAAGGATTAATAACCGAATGTTCAGAAGTGAGACAACTGGCGGCGAGATGAAAAATCAGCACTGGGTGGAAGTGAACGAAGGGAAAGGAGGAACCGAGGGCCTTAGCTCCTAAAAGAGAAATGCGTGGGATCCAACCGGAATACCAAGATGTCATACAAAATGTATTTATTCACCACGTTAGAGGAAGAGAAGCACAGGCTTGCACACACCCTTCAGAGGTTCCACGCACCAGCTCAGGGAGAGCACTGGTACCTTCCAGCAGCGAATGCAGAGGCCAGGGCCCAGGTGCCCCTGGGTAGAGCCCACAGCCCATGGGTGGGCACCGCCTAAAGGTGAGTATGTGCTGTCCAGTTCCCATTACTCAATGTAGAAAGCCTTCTTTAAGTAGGACTCTGGTGCAGATTTAAGATTTCATGTTTGCTTGTGTTTTTATAGGCCAGTCTGTTAACATTAGAACACTCTTTTTGTAGTTTAACATTGTCTCAAGCCAGCTTTTCTGGCAGCTATTCATGGAATATTTTAGGGCTACCACAGATCTTCAAAATTGAATACACTCATTCATCATTAAATAAATAATGCTAGGAGCCTTGGAGCTAATATGCTGGATGGGTGACTTCCAGTTCTCTTCTTATGAACAAGTGTCACCCTTTATGCTCTCCGGAGAGTTCAGGCAGGAAGTGAACCCCACCCCACCACTGACATAGGGCAGAAGCATTTTGAAAACAAACCGGGCCCTGGAGCAAGGCAGCTGTAGCTGGGAATCTTCTGACAGAAGCACACAAAATTGCGAGGGCTAAGGACTGCTGTTGCTGCAATCACAAAATCCAAAACGCATACATGCCTTCACGTGCAGGGCGCCCAGGCCACAGGTGGAGCCCAAATTCACACAGGGGACTTGAGCCATACGTGGGAACACTGGGGGCCTCTCAGATGCGACAACTTCAGGGGTCTGCAAGGGAAACTGTTGGCATCGGGGACTCGGTTCCGAAGCTAAGGGAGGAGGCATACGTGTGCTGAGAGAAGGTGCACACACGTGGCCTCAGACTGTTTCTCAACGGAGGCGGGACCTCAGCAAGCCCATCAGGTTAACACGTTATGACACAGAAACATGGAATTCATTTCATTTCACTCCACCAAACTTACTTTTTTGAGAGATAATTTCTTCCAGGACATGCGAAACCACTGCAAACCTCCAGTGGATGCTGGCGATATTGCTTTTAAAGGCGAGTGAAGCTTCAATTCTCAAAGCATGATACTCGGTGTATGGAGACCTCCTGGATGTTAATAGGACTAACGTGGGCTTTCCAAGCACGAGGTTTCAACGCAGGGGTTAAAACTCCTATTGAATTAGAATCACATTCGCCTCCCAGAAACACTGGCACGCCAACATGGCGTGGAGCAGGCTTGCGCCCAGGGTCACTTGTCATTCAGCATCGGGTGTTGTTCTCAATGCATATTTTATGAAACACACAGAGTGGCACGTCTGTGAGTCTGGTGTAAGGTGGCGAGGCAAGAAAAAGCTGTCTGCTGCTCCTCAGTAACACAGCCGCACTGGCCGAATGGGACCCCTGTCCTCCAGCTCTCAGGACGGCACCGCAGAGTCGTCTGTCCACAGAGAGAGCCAGAAGCCTACGCTTCCTTTTGGTTCCTCAGCTGGAATTCACAGAAGGGACGGAGGGGACAAGCACAAATAGGTCTTTCAAAACAAAAGCACTGGAGCTATCACCGTGTGGTGCCAGGGCCAGGGAGGTCACCTCAGGTTGTGGGAGACCCCCAGAGAGCTGACGGCCTTCAGGAGACGGGGAGGGGCGACCTACCAACCTCAACACTACATTACATACACACTTACAAGGATGGTCTGAGCCAAAGAAAATAGCAGAGGTCCAGTCAGGGAAGGGCTGGCTACAGCTTTGCTCCCAAGGTGGGGGCTCCTTGTTCAGAGGGTTCTCGGGTGTCCATGAAGTCAGGTCACACCGCTAAGTGCCATGTGAAGGCTCCCACATGCATGAGAACCCGCCGGGCCTTGCTGGGCTCCCCTCCCTCTGTGGGACAGGACAGCGGGCCCGGCCGTTCCAACCAGCACGGCCACATCCCCTGGACCTCAAAGAGCTTTTCCTCAGTGAGGCCTCTGGTCACCCCACTTAAAGGACACTCCCGTCCCTGGCACCCCATCATTCCTGCCTGATGGTTCTCCACGACTGTCGTGAGCACCTGATGTCACATCAAATAGACTTTACACATCTACTCCGACTCTCTTGCTCCTGCCTACCCCATATCTATCCCCAGCCAAGACAGTCAGCACCTATAAGGTAGGGTTTTAATCCGTTTTATTTGATGAATCCCTGTATTCCCCAGAAAACGGTAGGCTCGCATTAAGTATTTGTTAAATGACCCAAAAGCTGGTGTCTCTCTGGCATGTTTCATAAATAAATTACTTGCCAGTAAATAATTGGCCACACTCGCGTTCTCCCTGAATTTTCAGTGGAATGCAGCTGGTGGGCAGGAAATGGGGAGCAGCAGGTATAACCACCAGGAAGCCAGAGCTCAGGGCCAAGCGTCTGTGACAATGGCGGGCACCTAAGCGCTGACTCCTCAGGATAAGGTATGTGTCCCCAAAAGAGACAGCGTTTTACAGGACCCTTTCCACTCATGTACAACTTGGCACTGGTGAGAGGTCCCTGACCCAGTTTGGAAAGTCCATCTAACTCACAGCAACTTTGTCTGCTTTAGGTCATTTGGAAAACGAAGTGGCACCATTTTTGCTATTCTTTTGGGCTCGTTAGGGAGCCTGTTATCAGGTTGTTTGTATGGAACATGAAGGTTAGATTTCAAATGGGGTCTGAGCATTCTGGAAACCTCCCTCCCCAGAAAGGAGACACTGGCCACTGTGCCCCACACTGGTCTCCAGGGGGCACTGTCTTTGGTGGCCCCGGGAAGGCAGGGCACAGGTCTCCAGAGGAGCCAGTCACACAGGGACACTGCTGTGTGCTCAGGGCTGCCCGGTGGGCTCGATCATGGTGGGTGTTGGCACGCGGCTGGCTCTCAGGCTAGTGTGGGCCCGGCTGCCCCTGTGGCCTGACGCTGCAGCACGCGCCCTGAGTGTGGCCCAGTGGTTCCCGTTTAGCACTATATGTGACAGTCTCTGTAAGGTGATGGGGCGACTCAAGCCCAAAGGAGACTCCAGCAGGGGCATCTGGTATGATGGCTGTGATCTCTCTCCTTGGCTTTTCATCTGGGTTTCCTCGACACCAAGCGTTTGCGTCTGTGGTGTGATGAGCACAGGGCTGTCCTGGAGAAGGGCTGGCCCCTCTGTGATCTGACCTGAGTTGCAGGGCCAGGCCCAGGGAGACGGCTTCCCAGCCTGGTTACCTGGGGCTGCAGGTGGTTCCGAGCTTAGCGAAGCACAAACGTTCTGTCTCACCCACACTCTTTCATTGTGAAATCAATGCCTCTATATCGACACTGCACCTTCCCCCATAAAAGGCATGTGTGCCTGTGTTTACAATGTGCTTTTGCATGAGCGTCAACAGAAAACCCAAATCCATCCAAAGTGAATTCCCTCTTGCTCTCGGAATGACAACCCGCAGCTACATTGAGGAACAGCTCCCTTCCTGCGTTCACTGTTGAAAATGATTTACATTTATACTTTTCTCCTTTCCAAAAGATTACAAAGTGTTTTACAAGCTCATCCGTGTTTGTTTATGCCAGTCACTTCACCCAGTCACGTCACATTCGAAAAAGCACCAGGAGCGATAGAACGCTCTAAGTCCCGTGGTCAGAAAGGAAATAACAAGGACCTGGACATTAAAACTGATGGTTAAAACCGGAGTTAGAGGGCCCTTGGGGGAGCTCTGGCCCGAGAGGCCCAGCTGGCACAGACCTTCCTTGGACCTCTGGGCCAGCTCGGGCTGCGACTTCCTCGGGAGTCATCGGGCTGCGCTGACTGCTGGGTCCTGCTCCCCTCACCGCCCAGCACAGGGTCGTCCTCCATGCTCTGTGCCCCTGGCTCTCGCTGAAGCGTGCAGACTCTTCACACCTGGTCTCTGTAGTTCATCCCTGAGACCCTGGATTGTGAGGCAGAAACAGACCTTCCCAGAAGACTGACCAGTCAGCCTGCGGTCCTGCCTGAGGCCGGCACTTCCATTCTCAGGCCCGTGTCCCGGGTCTTCTCTGTATCACATGCCTTTCCGACCAGATTATGCAGTTTTGCGGGCTTCCCCAGGTCCTGTGAGGGGTGAGCGATCAATGTCAAGGGCCGTTACCTGGACATCAGACTGGATTCCCTCCGCTGGCGAGCGGGTCTGGCGAGCGGGTCACCTGGCCTGTCCCCACTTCCTGTGTGAGTTGTCTCAGGAGTGAGTGCATCAATGCACAGGTTTCCCAGAAATCTGTGGAAGGTTCCAGCCTTTCCTGTAAAAGCTGCGTACTCTACTTACGTGGTCAAATTGTTGTAGGATGTGTGTAACACTGAGCTGGTTACTATGAGCACGTCTACAGTATTTCTAATCAAGGAGATACGCTGGCCATCCAGAAAAGGCTGGAAACTGGAAATGTCTGCCTTTTTCACACACAGAAAGACAGAGAGAAGGACGCTCATTCTGAGGGTCGACGCCTTCCTTTTTAACTCTTAATTCAGGTTTTAACTCTTAATTCAGGTTTCGCACTAGTTAACAACCGGAAGTCCTTAATAGAGCAGATTCCTGACCTCGAAAGGGGACCTAGAGGTCAGTACAATGAAAAGAACTATAAAAACGTGAATGTTTTTTATCTCCTTTCACAGTCGACTTCATAACCAAATAATGTGGGATAAGATCAGTGGCACCTGATGTAACTGTAGACATCACTCGGGAGGGTTCCTTACAGGAAGGCAGATCTCCAGGGCACGGTCTGAGTGTCTGTGTCCCCCCAAATCCATCTGTTGAAATCCTAACCCCGACGCGGTGTTAGCAGGCGGGGCCACAGGCGGTGACCAGGTCATGAGGGTGGAGCCCTCCTGGACGGGACTGGTGCCCTCCTGAGGCCCACCGAGCTCCCTGGCCCTTCAGCCCTGAGGACGCAGGAAGAAGAGGGCAGGCCAGATCTGCCGGCCCCATGATCTGGGCCTTCCCAGCCTCCAGGAACCGTGAGAAATAAACGTCTATTGTTTACAAGCCACCCAGCCTGCGGTCAGCGGCTGGGGCCAGGCAGGGCATTCCGCTGGCCGCCAGCACGGGGTTCGGGAAACCACTGGAAGACAGTGCTACAGCGTTCCGTGCCAAGTCCCAGAGCTTCGCACATTTTCTCGGGACGAATTCCGTGAATATTCAGTCAGGACAAGTGGTGGCGGGCCAGTGGGCGGGACACCGTGGGTGCACAGACCTGTATGGGAGGGTCTCGAGTCACATCCCCAGGGTGAGGACCCACGGCAGGAGGTGGGCCTGGTGGCCCTCTGGCACCTGCTTGGGCTCTCCAGTGGCCCGCTGAGGAAAGCCAGGCTCCTCCCATTCAGAATCACCTGCCACCACAGCAAGAATGCTGGACAGCAGCAGTCACCGTGGGGCCAGAAGCCCTGCTCGCACACCTGTGGCGCCCCGCAGCACGGATGCTTTCTGGCTCCCTGCCCCCCACTGCACGGTCTGATCCGCTCCAAAGCTGGTCCGCACCTTTACAACTGCTTGTGTAGACGCCCACATGCACTTCCACACACACAGGCATTTCCCTTGGGGGTCAGAAATACTCTCTTTTCCTTCCAGGGAAGGGCCGAGCCACCCAGGGGACAGCACGCAGGCAGGCAGCTCTCCCTGCTGTCAGATACTTCTCTCCACTCTGCTAGGACTAGAGCGTCATCTGTTAGGGGCCACTGGGGCCAGAGCAGGGACGCCCGAGTCACAGAGCCCTGGAACCTCAGCCAGGCAGCTGCCTAACAGAGCCCATGGCAACCGGAGGAAAACGGCAGAGCAGGTCTAAGACGCTCATAGGCAACAGCGCCTGTCTACCATCTACAGTCCTATTTACAAGCCTCGCGCTTGGGACAAGCCTCTCCACCCACCATTCTTATAAACTACGCCCTCAGACCCTAAGTTCCAGCGGCAGCTTCCTCAGAATGATTTCTCTCAGGCGCTTACAGCTGATGCTTCACGTTTGGATTAGGACAGTCACTGCGCCATTGGCCATGAAGGTCAAGGTCCCCAGAGACCCATAAAGGGTTTTTTGTTACGTAATTAATGGAAATCCAGTCCATTCAGGGGTGAGCGCAGCTGAGAAATGAGAAATTAAGGCCCCCTCCTCCTTTCTTTTTGACGAGCACATAGTACTCTAACGTGGAGTTAACACTCAGCGGAGCATTTTTTTCTTTTGTTTGGTGAATTTTGTCTTATTCAAGCTGTATTTTAAACGAAGACCATCTGGGAAACAGAATCAAATAGGCTGGGGATGGTTTCCCCAATGTAAACGACCTACGTGAATGGCTATATGTAACGATTTTTCTCCTCACTGATTACAATTGTTACATGTGACTGCTGGTGTTTTCACACTGGGGTATGATATCTTTCAGTTTGCAGAGAATTAGGTAGGCAAACACATCGGGCGAAGCACCTGGGCGAGGATGTAAACGGCATGCAAAGGGGCGATTTGTTCATGATGGTAAAAATCACTTAATACTGTGCATTTTACTTTGCCATTGAACATTTCTATAACACGCTTCTTTAAAAAAAAATACGGGTTTTCCTCGAGTCAAGTGACCTTTAAAAAATTCACTCACACTAGTTCTTTCTTTAACTTATTGGCCCCCTGAGACCACATCACTAATTAATGCAGCAAACACGGTATCTGAGAGCCTGAGTTGCTGGGGAAGAAGCATCGGAGGGGCAGTCCGGCCGTGGTGGGACGTGGGCTCTGGGGGAGGGGCACGTGACATGGCTTCAAGGGCTGCCTGCACAGACACCCCAGCATGGGGCCGCAGGGAGGGGGCCAAGCGAACCCTGTGAACACAGCCTTGCAGGCTGTGCAGAGAAAATCAGCCGGAGCAAAGGACTCAAAGGCCTGCAGAGGGCAGTGGGGTGGGTGCGGGTGTGCGTTGTTCCTGGGCCTCCCCAACTCCTCCTGGTGTCCACAATCAGCCCTGGCACACCTGCCCGAATGGTGCAGGCAGGAGCAGGCCCCAGGGCCAATCATGCTGTTATAGGAAGCCACATTCCACAACACAGGCCAGCTAGGGCATGGCGGTCCACGGCAGGCGAGAGCAGGTGCGGCGGGTGGACAGCCAGTACACCTGAGACGTGACAATAGTCCCTGCCTTATACCTGGAACACGAAGGTGACAGAGTTCTCTTGCCCTTGTCAAAGCTACCCCTCGACTACTGAAATCAGGACACCGGTGTCTTTCTCAGCAGTCTTTACCCCAGGAGGTTAAATTTGAAGACCACCCCCAGGAGCACTGGAAGACGGTCACAGCAAAACAAAGCCTCATTTCCTGTGTAGAATCACCGTGACAGGTGAGGGATTAGGTAAGTCACCCAGTGGAAATGTGGACAGGGTTCCATTTCTAATGTTCAGTATCATTAACTGGCAAACCCCAGCTCTCCTCCCCCAAACAGAACAATGGCACGTAATAGGGAGTGTTTTCTTTGCACATACACAGGCTGTTCTGGCCCCCTCCTGAGGAAGCCGGGCCTATGTCCACTGTCACCCGGCTAACGTCACTGTTTGTACCAGGACCTTCTGGGGCACGAGAGGAAGAGCCTTCGTTCTACCAGGAGCTGGCCCTCTTCTGGAAGCTGAGGGTGAGAAGGGTGCCTCTGGCCAGCAAGTGGCTCTAGGTCACAGACTTGGACACATACCTGCTCCCTCCCGCTTGGCTGACATGAACTCGAAGACTGGCAGTGCCTCTAAAGGGACACCAGAGTTGCAGTGACATGTGGTTTGCATTCAGGTACAAAGTCATGAATCT